>NC_041383.1:498520882-498574157 GCF_002162155.2 Triticum dicoccoides | reverse complement strand
GTTGACAGGATTTCTCAGAGCAAGACGACAAGACAAAGATGGTGGACGAATCAAAGTCCATTTGAAGTGCAACTGGATCGTGAAGATTATACTAGTTTGCGTTTTCCCCTTCACCTTACCCTACACTTGAATCTCGAGACGAGATTCTTGTTTAGTGGGGGTGAGTTGTCACATCCCTAGCTTCTGGTACTGTCTGGTGTGTGCATCATGGTTAAATTCAAATGAAATTTGAATTGAGGAATTTTCAAAAGCCTCAGGAAACCTCTAAAAATAACCAACAATTAAATCTTCTCAAATGTGTCCAAGAAAATGTTCCTATTATTCCATGGAAATATTGGTAAGAGGTAAAATTTAAACCAATATTTTTGGAGTCACAGAGATAATTATTTTGGCCATTTGAATTAATCCAATAACTATTTGCTTTGGATTTATATTTAATATATATTAAATATGACTCCAATAATTCTGGAAGTTTGTGAGTGGCTTTATATATATTTTAGCAAGCCACATAAAATTCTACAGAATTTACTTAAATGATTTAGTTGCTAAACTAAATCAAAACAGATTGAAACAAATAGAAAACAATAATTAAAATAGAAACAGAGCAGGAGGGAGTACCTGTAACTTACCTGGCCTCACTTGTGAAGCCCACCAGAGAGGCCAACCCACCCACGCGGCCCGCTACTGTGCAGCCCAGCAGAAGCCGGCCCAGCCCACCACTGCAGCCCTCCGTCGTCTTCCTCCCCTCGCCCCGAAGCTGCTGCGTGCTCGCACGCGCACGGCCGCGCGGCCACCTCCTGCTTGCCGACGAGCTTCTGGCCGCGTGGACGACTTCCGCAGGCCGTCCCGATCCCCCTGACCCCCCTCACTCTCCCGTGCACCTCTTCCCTCTCTCCCTGCTTCGCCTCCCTCGCCCCTCTGCCGAAGCAGAGCGCAGCCGTCGACGCCGTTCGCCGTAGCTGCAGCCACCGTGCTCCTCACTGCCACCCGAAGTGCCCAGGAGATCCGCCTCGACCACCTCTTCCTCCTCGCCGAGAAGCGCACCGCGGGAGCCCCTGCAACGTCGCCACCGCCGTCGTCTTCCACCTCCAGCGCCCGAGCCCGCCTCCGGTCGATTCAGCGCTGCTAGGACCTCCCCGAGCTCGCTGACCTCCTCTACGGCACCGCTGTGAGCTCCTACGCCTCCCCTCCCTCTTCCCCCCTTCGATTGTGCCCTGTAGCCCCGATCCCACCGGAGCCGCGAGCTCGGCTCCGCCGGCGATGTCGCCGCCGTCACTGCAGACAGCACGGCTCGAAACCGAGCACGGCACCATGCTCCTAGCATCCTCAGGAGCTCGGCGAGCCCCTTAACCATCCCTCCCGTCCTCTGTGGCCTCGCCCCGCTCGAACCCGACGCTCCGGCCGCCGCCTCGCTCGCCGCCGGCACCGATTCCGGCCGCCCCGAGCGCAACTGACTCCACCAAGAGCTTCGGCTCGTCCCCAGCTCCTCCTAGATGCCCTCCGCGGCCCATTTGGTCGCCGGAGTGGCCAAAACCACTCTCGCCGCCGCGTCGGGCTCGCCGGCGGCTAAACGCCGGCAGCCGACTTTGACTTTGACCACGGGTGGGCCCCGGTTGACTCTCCTGAGTCAATGACAGGTGGGGCCCAGCCCTGTTAACTATTAGGATTAGTTTAATTAATTTTAGTTAAGCTAATCACACTGACATGTGGGTCCCAGTGTCAGGTTTGACCTGGACCCGGTCTGTTGACCTGCTGAGGTCAGCATGACGCAATGATGACGCAGATAATCATTTTCTAAAATAATTCAGAAATTCCAGAAAATGCCTAAAACTTCTAAAAATCATAGAAAATTAACCGTAACTCCACATTAAATAATTTATATATGAAAAATTATCAGAAAAATTCAAGGAATCCATCTGTACCATTTTCATGCATGTTAGAACAACTTATAGCTGCTGTTTAGCACAAATCAATTAAAGGGCATTTATTTAATCACATATGGAGTTTGAATTTGAATTTTGTATTCAAACCAACTCCATTTAATCTGGTTTTAGTTGCATTAGCCCAACACACATTCATTTTGCCATGTCATGATCATGCATCATATTGTGCATTGCATTGATTGTGTTCCTTTCTGTGTTGCCGGTATTTGTCCCCTTTCGATAGACGTGATACCGATGACGTGATCGTTGACACTGATGAAGACTCAATGCTATCTTCAGAAGTGCCAGGCAAGCAAAACCCCTTGTTCATTCCGATAAAATCCCACTCTCTCGCTCCTGCTCTCTGTTACTGCATTAGGACAACATCGATTCATCTGTTACTTGCTGCGGTAGCTGAACCCCTTTATCCTTTGCATGACCTGTCATTCCACAGTAAATAGATGAAACCCACTAGCATGAGTAGGAGTTGTTTGAGCCCTGTTGTGCCTACTCATTCATGTTTGTTTGTCATGCCTGCTACTGCTTAGAGTTGAGTCAGGTCTGATTCATCGGGGATGAATCAGAGGTGTGTGAACATGTCCTACTGTGTGTGAGCTAAGTGTGTGAACACGATTTGGTAAAGGTAGCGGTGAGAGGCCATGTAGGAGTACATGGTGGGTTGTCTCATTGCAGCCGTCCTCAGGAACTGAGTTCTGTGTTTGTGATCCATGACTCAGCTACTACCACGCATTGGGCCCGAAACCAATGGACCCTCTCGGCTTCTTAATCACCCTTGTCCTCTGTCCAGGAGTTGCAAGTAGTTTCTGGTGTTTGTAGCATGCTGGAGGCCGTGGGCAGCGCTAACCGTAGGGGTGGGCTGTGATGCGGTAGGCACGTGGCACGGTGTACCGGGCGCCCGTTTGGTGTCCCGGGAACCCTGTTCACATCGTTTGGGGCTGTGAGCGAAACTCCGGCCGGATCTCCTCATGGATGGAACCCGAATAGGCGATAAACCTGGACTAGAGACTTAGGTGATTAGGTAGGTCGTGGCCGACACCCACGTTGGGCTTCCGCTTGAAGGTTGCCGAGTACATGTCGTGTAAACGGCGGTAAGTGGTGAGAGCGTGTGTGAAGAAGTACACCCCTGCAGGGTTAACATCATCTATTCGAATAGCCGTGTCCGCGGAAAAGGACTTCTGGGTTGCTTATATCAGTTCATAGACAAGTGAAAGTGGATACTTTAAAATGCGCAAGATAAGCGTGAGTGCTATGGATGGCGTTCTCGTAGGGGGACGGGAGCGGATCCATAGTGGTGTATTGATATGGTGAATATGTGGACTCGTGTGCGCCACCTCAAAAGAGTCGCTTGCAGTCGTAGTTTAGGATAGCCACCGAGTCAAAGCTGGCTTGCTGCAGTTAAACCCCACCATCCCTTTGTTGATAATGATGCATGTGTAGATAGATCTGATGTAAGTCTTCCTGGGTACATTTGTACTCACGTTTGCCTATTTTATGTTTTTGCAGAGAGACTTCGGTCTCACTAGTAGTTTCGCGTGGTCTTCGACGTTTAGCTTGTTACCTCAGCTACGATCTTGTGCCTCGGCAGGATTTGGTAGATAGTCAGGCTTCTCAGCCTTTTTCATTTATAGATGTCTGTACTCAGACATGATAGCTTCCGCTTGTGCTTGATTTGTATGCTCTGAATGTTGGGTCTTGAGACCCATGTTTGTAATATCTCGCTCCTCGGAGCCTATTGAATAAATTACTTGAGTCGTAGAGTCATGTTATGATGCCATGTTGTATTTGCACATATCGAGCATATTGTGTGTATGTTATTGAAATGCTTGGTATGTGTGGGATCTGACCATCTAGTTGTTTATCTTTAGTAGCCTCTCTTACGGGGAAATGTCTCCTAGTGTTTCCACCGAGCCATGGTAGCTTGCTACTGCTCCGGAACACTTAGGCTGGCCGGCATGTGTCCTTCTTTGTTCCTGTGTCTGTCCCTTCGGGGAAATGTCACGCGATGAATACCGGAGTCCTGTAGGCCGCTACAGCCCGGTTCACCGGAGTCCTGCTAGCCTAGTGCTACAGCCTGGATTCACTCGCTGATGACCGACACGTTCGATGCTGGGTCATGGATGCCTGTCCCTGTAAGTCTGTGCCGCTTTGGGTTTACGACTAGCCATGTCAGCCCGGGCTCCTTATCATATGGATGCTAGCGACACTGTCATATACGTGTGCCAAAAGGCGCAAACGGTCCCGGGCAAAGGTAAGGCGACACCCGTGGGAATACCGTGCGTGAGGCCGCAAAGTGATATGAGGTGTTACATGCTAGATCGATGTGGCATCGAGTCGGGGTCCTGACATCCTTCTTGCCGACTCTCGAGATCCAGGCGATTCCGCCGAATAAAGGCTCTCCTCTCTCGACTCGGGGCATAAAGAAGTGGAGAAAAAGAGCTACGTTTGGATGGACTCCGACAAAGTTTTTGCAGAGATTTGCGAAAACTGCCATGGTCAGAACGACGTTGGGGGTGAAGTCAAGGAGGCGGAACCCGTAGGTGTTCATGATGTCACAGAAAAATTTAGAGAAGGGTGGGCAGAGCCCGCAGTAGAAGAACAGCGCGAAGAAGGGGTACCCGTTCGGAGCCAGTTCCGAAGCGGCAGCTGAGAGTACCTTCGTGCGCGGATGCGCTCGCGTCTCCGTCGACCAGAAGAGGTAGTAGTACTCCCTCAGCTCCTTCGCGGCGAGCTGGGGGGGGGGGAGATTGCCCGCTCCTTTCGCAGCGCCGCGAGCCGCAGCGCCTCGGCTGACTTCACGCCCTTTCCCTTGTCGGCTTTTGGAGCCATGGCGGAGGTGGTGGGGGAGATCGACGGCGTTGGTGGTGCCGGTGGCGATGGGGGGTGGAGCGCTTCTCTCTTTCAGCTTCGGGAAGAAGGGGGGAGCGGCGGAGATTTTTGAGATTGGACTAACAACCGGCGAGGTGGGCGAACTGCCCCTGTTTCCCCTGCTTATAAAGAGGGAGGGGGCGGACGTTCCGTCCTTCCGAATAAACAAACCACCCACGATCTCTCCCAGAACGCCGCATTCAACGCGTGCCGTTCGGGGAGGGCGCGGTGGATACGGAGTGAGATACGGCGTAACCCAGGCCGCGCGTGCCCATGCCCTGTTTTGGGCCTAGCCCAACAGCGCTCGACACCGTGTGTGGCCCAGGCCCGGGGGCTCCTGTCAGTGTACTAGAGTAGGGGTACCCTAGTATCCCGAACTTGTGCACGGGCAGTTGCAGCACCCCGTGGCAAGGCTTGCCGGGTGACCGCCAAGGTCCTCCGTGGTTCCTTTGGAGCCATTCAAGAACAAAGTATTCAAGCCAAGGAGACAAGGCCCCGGCAATAGGAGCTTGCCGGGAAGGCCAACCAAGGCATCTCAAGGAACTTGCCGCGACGCGCCACGCGTCCCAGCAAGGCCTGATGAGCGACAAGCTTCTGGACGCGACAAGACAATGACCGCGGCAAGGCACTTGCCGCGACAAGCTACCACTCTGCACCCGCGCTCCAGCACATCCACCAACGTGTCGCCCTGGGGCCTTTCCAGGCGTGCATGGCAAGAGGCTGTGCAGCCAGCGGTGCGAGGTGGCAAGCGACGCTGACAAGATTGCCATCATGGCGAGCGGTGGCGTCCCTGACGGTCCCTTTCTGCACTGTTTGGGCGACGCAGACGGGCATTTAATGCCTTTGTCCCCTGCCGTCAGGGTTAGGTATGATACACTGTACAGGTAGTTGTACCAACCGCAACTCCTTTTCCATTTTTACCCTTGTCTACGTTGCCACCTGTCGGTGACCCCTTTAGCTTATAAAAGGAGGCCCATGCGCAATGTAGAGGGGGTTGGCTCGGTTCGAAGGCAGAAAAACACTCACGCTTGGTCTCGTTAGCAGCTAGAGTGTACTGTAGCACTCAGCGCTCCCGAGCAAGAACCCAATACACTCAGACATGCAGCAGTAGGAGTGTTATCTCTCCGGAGAGCTCCAAAGCTGGGTAAACTGCTCGTGTGCTTCGCCTCGATCCACTCTTCGTGCGATCTTCGCCCCCCGCCGAACCGAAAGGGGCTCGGTCCGCTGGTCCCATAGGTGTTCGCGGATCAGTTTCCCCGACACTCTTGAATATGTATCACTTTGGGACTAATTTCATATGTTTCTATTGATAGCTCAAACAAATCTAAGTGAAGAACATGAGCATAAAATTTTTCTTCTCTCAAAAATAATTTAAGTGAAGCAAGAGAGAATTTCTTAATTTTTTTACTAACTCTCAAATAAATCAAACTGAAGCATGCGAGAATTTCTTCAAAAATACTAAAGCACACCATGCTCAAAAAGATATAAGTGAAGCACTAGAGCAATTCCATAGCTCATAAAGATTTAAGTGAAGCATAGAGAGCAATCCTAACAAGTCATATCATCATTTTGGCTCCCTCAAATAGGTGTGTCCAAGAAGGATAGATGACACAAAATAAAAAGTAAAACAAGAAAAGACTCATATCATACAATACGCTCCAAGAAAAACTCATGATATGTGACGAATAAAATATAGTTCCAAGTAAAATACTGATGGTCGTTAGAAGAAAGAGGAGATGCCACTCTGGCATCCCCACGCTTAGTTGCTTGTTTATCTTTTAGATAATAGCTTGGGATGCCATGGGGCATCCCCAAGCTTAGGCTCTTCTTACTCCTTATTCCTTCATCCATCGTGATGTCACCCAAAACTTGAAAACTTCAATCACACAAAACTCAACAAAACCTTTGTGAGATCCGTCAGTATAACAAAGCAAATCACTACTCTAAGTATTGTTGCAAACCAATTCATATTTTATTCTTGCATTATATCTACTCTATTCCAACTTTACTATAGCTTATACCCTCCAATACAAACCATAGATTCATCCAAATAAGCACACAACGCAAAGAAAATAGAATCTGTCAAAAAACAGAACAATCTGTAGTAATCAGGGAACTTCGTATACTTCTGTAACTCCAAAAATTCTGAAGAATTAGGACAACGTGGGAAATTTTTATATAAGTCTTGTGTAAAGAATTCAGAGCAAAAGCACATTTCTGTGATTTATGAAAATTATTTTTCTGAGTGCAAAAGTTTCTGTTTTTCAACAAGATCAAAGCAACTATCACCCAACATGATCCCAAAGGCTTTGCTTGGCACAAACACTAACTAAAACACAAAAAACACAATCATAACAGAGGCATAATTGTGCAAACTCTTAATAACAGATAGAAAAAGACAAAAAAATTATTCATTGGGTTGCCTCCCAACAAGCGCTATCATTTTATGCCCCTAGCTAGCCATAAGGCAAAGATCTAAGTGTTGTCATCTTTGTTTCTAGAACCATAAGATGCCCTCATCATTGATTCATATGGTGCCTTAATTCTTGTTCTAGGGAAGTGTTCCAGACCCTACCTTAGTGGAAATTGAAATTTAATATTGCCTTCTTTCATATCAATCACGGCACCGATAGTCTGTAAAAACGGTCTACCAAGAATAATTAGACAAGATGGATTGCAATCAATATCAAGAACAATAAAATCTATGGGCACATAATTCCTATTTGCAAGAATAAGAACATCATTAATTCTTCCCATAGGCTTTTTAATAGTAGAATCCGCCAAGTGCAAATTAAGAGAACATTCTTCAATATCGGTAAGACCAAGCACATCACATAAAGATTTTGGAATTGTAGAAACACTAGCACCCAAGTCACATAAAGCAAAACACTCATAATTTTTAATCTTGACCTTGATAGCAGGTTCCCATTCATCATTTAATTTTCTAGGAATATAGATCTCTAATTCCAACTTTTCTTCCAAAGCTTTCATCACGGCATCAACAATATGTTTAGTAAAAGCTTTATTTTGTTCTTAAGCATGAGGTGAATTAATCATGGATTGCAACAAAGAAATACAATCAATCAAAAAACAACTATCGTAATTAAAGTCTTTGTAATCCAAAAGAGTAGGCACATCACTAGTTAAAGTTTTGACCTCTCGAAACCCACTTTTATCAATTTTCTGAACAAGATTTTCACTCTCCAAAATTATCGGGACGCCTTCTAGATAAAGTTGACTCTTCTCCAATCCCTTTATTATCAATTTTAATTTTACTAAACAAGGAATAAATAGAAGAAACACCAATCATTTTAAGATATTCATCATTTTTATCTTCTATGAGATTGACTTAGCGGCCATTTCATTTACTAGGGTAGCTTGTGCATCGGATATTTTGCCTAGGAAACTTTCAACAAAAGCATAATTAGATTGGAGATTACAAACTTATATACTAATATCATCAAGTTATTTTGTTATAGCATCTAGCACAACAGAGTGTTCCTTAAGTTCCTCGGTAAAATATTTATTCTGCTCAAATTGTGTAGTCATATATTCTTTAGTACTTTTCTCAATTTCAAGCAAAATATTGGGATGAGGAACATCATAATATTTTCTTTGAGGCATCATGATTATGCAAACAAGAGTGCACACAAAAACAGATTTGACAAGAAAACGCCGAAAGAAAAAGAGGGCGAATAAAACAGCAAATTTTTGTGAAGTGGGGGAGAGGAAAATGAGAGACAAATGGCAAATAATGTAAATTGTAAGGAGATGAGATTTGTGATTAGGAACCTGGTATATGTTGATGATGTCTCCCCGGCAACCGTGCCAGAAATTCCTTTTGATGTCAGCTTGAACTACGTTGGTATTTCCCCAAAGAGGAAGGGATGATGCAACACAACAATGGTAGGTATTTCCCTCAGTGATGAGATCAAGGTTATCGAACCAGTAGGAGAACCACGCAACACTATGTAAATGATACCTGAACACAAAGAACAAATACTTGCTACTTGCAACCCAACGTGTTAAAGGGGTTGTCAATCCCTTTCGGGTAACGGTGCCAAAAATTGTCAAGTTGACGAGTTAAAATTGTAGTAGATTGATAGATGCAAATAAAAGCAAATAAAATTCAGTGAGGTATTTTGGGTTTTTGATAATATAGATCTGAAAATAAAAGTTGCAAATAAATAAAAAGGCAAATAGCAAAATAGATCTGAAAGTATATGATGAGAAAATATACCCGGGGGTCGTAGATTTCACAAGTGGCTTCTCTCGAGATAAACAAATTACTGTTGGGCAATTGATAGAACTTCAAATAATTATGATGATATCCAGGCAATGATCATTATATAGGCATCATGTCCAAGATTAGTAGACCGACTCCTACCTGCATCTACTAATATTACTCCACACATCGACCGCTATCCAGCATGCATCTACTGTATTAAGTTCATGGGGAAACAGAGTAATGCAATAAGAACGATGACATGATGTAGACAAGATCTACTCATATAGGAATAGACCCCATCTTGTTATCCTTAATAGCAATGATACATACGTGTTACTTCCCCTTCTATCACTGGGATCGAGCACCGTAAGATCGAACCCATTATGAAGCACCTCTTCCCATGGCAAGAAAAATCGATCTAGTCGGCCTAACTAAACCATAGATTCAAAGAAGAAATATGAGGCTATAAGTAATCATGCATATAAGACATCAAAAGACTCAAATAACTTTCATGGATGAAAACATAGATCTAATCATGAACTCAAAGTTCATTGGATCCCAACAAACACACTGCAAAAAGAGTTACATGAAATGGATCTCCAAGAGACCATTGTATTCATAATCAAAAGAGAGACAGAGAGGAAGTCATCTAGCTACTAACTACGGACCCGTAGGTCTACAATGAACTACTCACGCATCATCAGAGAGGCACCAATGAGGATGATGAACCCCACCGTGATGGTGTCTAGATTGGATCTGTGGTTTCTAGAACTTGCGGCAGCTGGAATTGTTTTTCGTTGCCTCCCCTAGGGTTTCTGGAATATTGGGGTATTTATAGAGCAAAGAGGCGGTGCGGGAGGCGGTCAAGGTGGGCACAACCCACCAGGGCACGCCTGGGCCCCCAAGCACGCCCAGGTGGGTTGTGCTCCCCTCGGAGCCCCCCTCTGGTACTTCCTTGGCCCAACAGGTGTCTTCTCGTCCAGAAAAAATCACCAAAAAGTTTCGCTGTGTTTGGACTCCGTTTGGTATTGATTTTCTGTGAAGTAAAAAACAAGCAAAACACATCAACTGGCACTGGGAACTATGTCAATAGGTTAGTCCCAAAAAATGATATAAAGTTGCTACAAAATGATTGTAAAACATCCAATAATGATAATATAACAACATGGAACAATCAAAAATTATAGATACGTTGGAGACGTATCATCGAGCATACATAATTAACTAAGGATCTAATGGCTAACGACGTAATCGAAACCGGGTGTCCCGAGCAAGCTACAAGGGCTAGCCCGAACCGTTCATGTAAATAACCAAAGATATGGAAAAGGAAATTTTTAACATCGAGAAGGATTCCATTCTCCTTTCCGGAGCCACATCAGAGGCATGCAGATCTTTGTCAAGACTGCGTCGTAGAAGATCCTCATATCAGGTGTCACACCCTGATTTTCATGCCACAACACTTAAGCTAATAAATCATGATAAAATGTGGCTTGACAAAAACTTTTGAGTGTTTTGGACTTTGCTTGATTGGATTTCTGTCTAATGTGTGCAAGTGCTCTACAAATCAAATAAATCCTCAAACTCTTATACTCCTTCTCCTTGATACAAAACTTTTCCCAATGATCATGCCATGTGTATAGGACAGAATAGTATTTTCTTACAAAAATAATTTGGCCAAAAAGTATTTTCAAAATTAGGTTTCCAAAAAAAACCTGAATTGAGACTTGAACTACAAGTACTTAGTTAAGGGTGTGAAAAATCTTTCAAAAATTATATCTGAATTCTATTAGATATAGGAATCCCCAAACACAACAAAAATATTATTTTCAAAGTTATTTTTCTATTTTATTTAAAGGCTTTTCCTTAAGGCCAGAAATGGTCTTTAATAGGTTAAAATTATTTTTATGTTTGAAAAATATTTGAGAAAATTTAGGGAAGCTCAATGGACATATATTGTCCATATATAAGAGTTTTAACACATGGTCATGTTCAAATTATTGGTTAAATCCCTCAAAAACCCTTTCTGGATATTTCAAGCTTTTGAAATATTTACAAAGGACATATTCTCCATTAAATCCAACAAAATTCTACCTTGTCACAAATGGCGAACTTGATGATATTGCCAAGTCTCATGTCATGGAGAACAATATAACCCCATGAAACCCTCTCAAAACCATTTCTGCCCTTTTTCAAGTTTGAACAACTTTGCACTACCAAATATGTCCAAATGATCTCAAAATTTGTACACATGCTCAGATGGCCTAATCATTCACCTAGGCCAAGTGGCACAAGTTGGAGAATAGGATGACTTGATCAAAGTGCCTCAAAACCCTTTCTGTCTAGAACTAAATTTAAACAACTGTACATTGTCAAATGTCTCCTTTTGACCCCGATTTTTGTGAGCGTGCTGTAATCCCCAAATGATGACACTACACCAAGTGGTGCATCAAGGAGAACAAGACATCATGATCAAATCTAGCCAAAACTTTTTCTACCCATTTCTAGGGTTTAGAAAAGTTGCATTGGCCAATTTCTCTTTTTGGTCTCAAATTTTGTGGACACTACTATTTTGTAGTGACACTCACTCCTGTAAAGTCTCATGACAAGGGATGTCCATTTACTTGCCCAAAACTACATCAAACACCTTTTGGCAGAAACTTAAAATGCATGTTTTGGCCATTTCCACTAATCTCCTAGAGCCCAAAATTTTCACATAGCATGTTCTAGTTACCCTCTACCTCCTACATATTTCCCTGCCCGAGGGGCAATGATGAAGGGGGGCAGAACCCCATTTTTCTCCCCTGGACAGTGAGATTCCCCCCTCTCTCAGCCCCTCTCTCTCCCCTCAGCTTTTCAGGGCATCCAAGGCTCCCCACTACCTTTGCCCACACCTCCTGCATCCTCCACACGCAAGTGGGCACGTGAGGACGCGGGAAACCGCAGACGCTGGCCAAAGTCACGCTCTAGAGCGCATGTCTGGGTGTTGGACCGTTGACACCGCGTCCCCCGACTGCCTCGAGCTTCCCCCTTGCGCCGGTCGAGGTGCCTCGACATCCTCAACACACCACCGCGTTAGCCCCCTCCTTTCCCTCTTTGTCCTGCCCGTGCCGCGCGTGCCCAGAGCCACCCGAGCCCGCCAATGCGCGTGCAAGCTCGTGGCTAAACCCGGAGCTCGCTCCCCTCTCCCTCTCTCTTTCCATGGTCATAGACCACCCCTAGGAAGGCCCCAAACTTGAAGCTGAGCCCTCCCATGGACCCAGCAATGGCTACAACCTCGCCAGCGCACGAGCCCATGGTGCACCTCGCCCCCTCCTACTTAAGGCCACCCTGAGCCCCCTCTCTCCTCCTTTCTCTCTCTCTCTCTCTCTCTCTCTCTCTCTCTCTCCTGTAAGCTCCCCAGGACAACCCACACCTCTCCTTGTGCCCTCCAACCACCTCCATGGCCGAAGCCTTGTCGTCGGCCTTTGCCTAAATTCGTGCCCACCACTCCTTCTCCTCCCGTTTGGACTGCACTAGAGAAACTCCAACATCACCGCATGCCCCCCGCGCTTATCCCTCTCCTCCCCGTGGCCGTGTCGTGCTCCCTTGACTCGCCGGTGCCACCGTCTAGGTCGGTCAGGGCCCCACCCTCCTCGGCCCGCCCATGTGGGCACGACGCACGCCGCCGAATGCGGCTCGCCTTCCTAAGCACGCCGGAGGCCAGATCACCGAAAACAGTTGCCTGTGGCACAGGCCAGCCATGATCGACGCTACCCCCTGCCTCTGCTCTGTTCGAGTGGGAGGTGGGGGATGAACCCGACAGCCGGGCCTCGCCTATCGGCCAGCCAACCAGGCTGAGCCACTAACGGGAGGGCCCCACCTCGTTTAAGTGGAAACGGGCTTTGTCGCTGTCGCCTTCGCTCAGGGAAGGTGTATTAATACAAATACGCCTCTTGCGTCGACAGCTCGCGCGTGGCCATGCAATTGGGCCGGCACACTGCTAAACTATGCCCGATGCGTTGGATAAGGGTAAAGCCCTTCCCCCTTTTCCTTTTCTTTTCCAGATAGCTCGTAAAATCACTAGAGAATTCAAATAGTGTCCAAATTTGAAGAATCAAATTTCTACTGGCTCTATAAATCAAGGTATATTTAATGGGCCATAGTGGCCATTTTTTTGTTCTTGGTTTTCACTGGATCCTTTAAAAAGGTCATTTATCCACATAAGTCCACTTCAAAAATCCATATTATATTGATTGCAATTCCAAATCCAGTGAAACCAATTTCTAAATGTTTCTAAAATCATGCCTGCTTTAATGGGCACTTTTACTCATTTTTTATAAAAAGGCATTCTGTAGACAACTTGCAGATCCATTAAATCCCTTGTTTCCATCATATTGAAATGTTCAAAAATCCTCACTGATCCAATTCCAATAAAACCACTTTGGTAATTTTTCATATGACCAAAGGTGTCCTAGAAAAATCCAACTCACATTTTAAGAGCACTTTTTTCCTTGTTGTGTTGCTTATTGTGTTTGTTCCCGTGTCAGGACCCCGATCCCAAGTCACACCGATCTAGCATGTAACACATCATATCACTTTGCGGCCTCACACACGGTATTCCCATGGGTGCCACCTTACCTGGCCCGGGACCGTTTGTGCCTTTTGGCTCACGTATATGATAGTGCCGCTAGCATCCATATGACAAAGAACCCGGACTGACATGGCTAGTCGTGAACCCAAAGTGGCACTAACTTACAGGGACAGGTATACATGACCCAACAACGAACGTGTCGGTCATCAGCGAGTGAATCCAGGCTGTAGCACTGGGCTAGCAGGACTCTAGTGAACCGGGCTGTAGCGGGCTAACAGGACTCCGGAATTCATCGCATGACATTTCCCCGAGGGGACAGACACAGGAACGAAGAAGGATACATGCCGGCCAGCCTAAGTGTTCCAGAGCAGTAGCAAGCTACCATGGCTCAGTGGAAACACTAGGAGAAATTTCCCAGTAAGAGAGGCTACTAAGGATAAACAACTAGATAGTCAGATCCCACACATACCAAGCATTTCAATAACATACACACAATATGCTCGATATGTGCAAATACAACATGGCATCACAACATGACTCTACAACTCAAGTATTTATTCAATAGGCTCCGAGGAGCGAGATATTACAAACATGGGTCTCTCGACCCAGAATTCAGAGCATACAAGTCAAAGCACAAACGGAAACTTAACAGGTCTGGGTACAAACAACTATAAATGAAAAAGGCTGAGAAGCCCGACGATCTACAAGATCCTGCCGAGGGCACAAGATCGTAGCTGAGGTAACAAGCTAAACGTCGAAGTCCAGGTGGAACTACTAGTGAGAGTGAAGTCTCTCTACAAAAACATAAAATAGGCAAACGTGAGTACAAATGTACTCAGCAAGACTTACATCAGAACTATCTACATATGCATCATTATCAACAAAGGGGATGGTGGAGTTTAACTGCAGCAAGCCAGCTTTGACTCGGTGGCTATCCTGAACTATGACTACAAGCGACTCTTTGAGGTAGCGCATACGAGTCCACATATTCACCAACCAATACACCACTATGGATCCGCTCCCGTCTCCCTACGAGAACGCCATCCATAGCACTCACGCTTATCTTGCGTATTTTAGAGTATCCACTTTCACTTGTCTATGAACTATTATAGGCAACCCAGAAGTCCTTTTCCGCGGACACGGCTATTCGAATAGATGATGTTAACCCTGCAGGGGTGTACTTCTTCATACATGTTTCCACCACTTAGCGTCTGCACACGACATGTGCTCGGCAGACTTCAAGCGAAAGCCGACATGGGTGTAGACCACGACCTACCTAAACACTCAAGTCTCTAGTCCAGGTTTATCGCCTATTCAGGTTCCATCCGCAGGGAGTCCGGCCGAAGTTTCCACATACGGCCCCGAATGATGTGTGCAGGGTTCCCGAGACACCAAACGGGCGCCCGGTACACCGTGCCACATGCCTACCCCATCACTGCCCACCCCTCGGGTCAGTGCTTCCCACGGCCTCCAGCATACTACAAACACCAGAAACTACTTGCAACTCCTGGACAGAGGACAAGGGTGATTAAGAAGTCGAGCGGGGTCATATTTCAGGGCCCAATGCATGGTAGTAGCTGTTTCATGGATCACAAACATAGAACTCAGTTCCTAAGGACGGCTTCAATGAGACAACCCACCATGTACTCCTACATGGCCTCTCACCGCTACCTTTACCAAATCGTGTTCACACACTTAGCTCACACACAGTAGGACATGTTTACATACCTCCAATTCATTCCCGATGAATCAGACCTGACTCAACTCTAAGCAGTAGCAGGCATGACAAACAAGCATGAATGAGTAGGCACATCAGGGCTCAAACAACTCCTACTCATGCTAGTGGGTTTCATCTATTTACTGTGGCAATGACAGGTCATGCAAAGGATAAAGGGGTTCAGCTACCGCAACAAGTAACAAATATGTCGTTGTTGTCCTAATGCAGTAAAAGAGAGCAGGTGCGAGAGAGTGGGATTGTATCGGAATGAACAAGGGGGTTTTGCTTGCCTGGCACTTCTGAAGATAATATAGTTCTTCATCGGTGTCATCGAACTGATCATCGAAACCACGTCTATCGAGAGGGAACAAATACCGGCAACAGAGAAAGAAACACAATCAATGCAATGCACAATATGATGCATGATCATGACATGGTAAAATGAGTGTGTTGGACTAATGCAACTACAATCAGATGGGTTTGAGCTATCTTGAACCAAAGATTCAAAGTTCAAACTCATTTGTGATTTTAAATAGTGCTTTATCATGTTTTGCTCTAAACAGCAAGTTAACTTGTTTAAACATGCACGGAACCAATACAGATGAATAGATTGGATTTTTTTGATAATTTTTCATATATAATTTATTTCATTCTGAGTTATAGATTATTTTCTATGATTTTTAGAAGTTAGCACTATTTTCTGAAATTTCCTGAAAAGAAATAAATCCAGAAATTACATTATTGCATCAGCATTACGTCATGCTAACCTCAGTAGGTCAACAGGCGCCACCCAGGTCAAACCTGACCAGTGGGGTCCACTGGTCAGTGACCCAGTGCCGATTACAGCGGCTGACACGTGGGACCACGTCAACGGCCATGTCAGCAGGGTCAAAGTTGACACGTGGGTCCCACTGGGTTAAGAACTAATCTAAACAGAAAATTAACTTAAGCTAAACAGGCATAGGGCCCACATGGCAGTGGCGCTAGGGGTGTTTAGCAGAGTCATTAGCGCTAATTAAACCGGGACTAGGCCGGCGGCTAATCGCCAGCGAGGCCAGAGGCGGCGGTGGGGCTAGGGATTGCACTACGGGGCACGATTCGAGCCGCGGCTAGGCGCGTCGGAGTGCCCTCGCCGGCGCGCATCGTTAGGTGGTGCTAGCCGGGCCTGTGGTAGCCGGAGGCATCGGCTACGAGCTCGGCAACAGCGGCCGGCGTTCGGGCACAGGTGGTGCGGCGGCTACGGCGTGCAACAAAAGGAACGGAGAGGGGGAGGAGGAGCAAAAGCTCACAGCGGTTGCAGCAGGCGTCAAAGCGGGCTCGGGGAAGCTTGGGAGGCGGAGAATCGACGGCGACAATCTCCGGTGGTCGACGAGGGAAACGACGGCGGTGGCGGCGTTGCAGCACGTCCGGGACCTTGTTGCTCGTGGGGAGGAAGAGGGGGTCGAGGCGGAGCCTCTGGGCGCAACGACGAGGCAAGGCAGTGGCTGTGGCCACGACGGTGCTCGTCGGTGGCCACGGCTGCGCTCGGGTTCGGGAGAGAGAGGGAGAGAGACGAGGCAGGGAGAAAGGGGAGTGGTCGAGGGGTCCAGGGGTCTGCATGGCGCCCCCAGGGCATCGAGGAAGCGGCGGGAAGCAGGAGGTAGCCCGGCGCGTGGCCAGTGCGCGACGGCACGTGCCCGTCCTCCTGGCAAAGGAGGAAGACGACAGGGGAGGTGGCGGTGGTGGGCTGGGCCAGTCAGCTACAGTGCTGGGCCGATTGGTGGGCTGCACAGGTGAGGCCAGGTAAGATTCTCTCTCTCTCTATTTTGTTTATGTTTTCTATTTTCTATTATTCTGTAGTCTTTAGGGCTTTATTAAAAATGCCAGGGCATTTCCAAAAATCAGCAAACTGCTCATGCTCATTGTTTAGCATATAACCAACATGGAACATTTCAGTTTAGGATTATTTGGACATTCAAAATATTTTATAGAATTTAAATGTCCAAATTCAAATACTTATGATTTAATTCAGTGACCTTAGGATGACCTAGAAAATTGTGCACCATTTTTGTCAGAGGTTTAAGACCAAGGCAAAGATGATGAACATTTTGGGAGGGCATTTCAGGTTCATTGAAAAGATTTTAGTAAACCCTAGTTGTTTTCAGGGGGAGTGCTGGGGGTTCTGTCATCCCCATTTCAACTTTATATGAAAGGTAAACATGATGCAACACCAGATGCTAGCATAGGTCAGACCAGAACTATAGATGTGACAACTCACCCCCACTAAACAAGAATCTCGACCCGAGATTCAAGCGTAGGGTAAGACGAAGGGGGAACGCAACCTAACACAATCTTCACGATCTAGGTTGCCCTTCATAAGAACATTGATTCGATCACCATCATTGTCTTGATGTCTTGCTCTGAGAGCTCTATTACATGACAAGGAGAGGAAAAGAAGAACTCTAGAAGGATCGGTCTTCTTGAAGATCGAACAACTCAAGATCAATTCACGGGATGAATCATTGAAACATCTCTCGAACTGAGACACGAAGCATACAACTAGAGGGATGGAGTGGAACAGATGACGAACGTTCACTAGGTAGACAACAGTTCCACACTTAAGAGGGTGGTGAACGGTTGTCAATGTAGCGAGCAGTTGAGTTGCCATGATACCATAACGAGCACCCTAGAGAAGGATGAATCGTGGAATTATCCCTTAAAGTGGCAGAAAGAATTACCTTTGATTTAGAGATCGTTGAAACTCTTTATACCGGCCTAAGGCAATCACAATCGATCATTTGAAGGAGTCCGAAAGAATGACATTCTCGGTCCAGAATGGATGATGTGGACTACCTTGTTGAAGACAACACAAGGGGTGATTTTGCTTATCACCGAAAATGGATGGGACCCATGGTAGAATGGCACATTGGGGGTGCAAGCTGGAAACGAATGCAAATGCTGGGAATGATTCTAGTAACTGGGGAGGACCCCATCAGTAGAGAGTGAATCCACTATTTGAAAGGGTTATATATATAGCATAACTGAGGAAACCGAGAGCACTATGCAATTAATGCCTACGATAAAACCTAGCAATTCCGCGTGCTCTCAAGAACTTGAGCATTTCCATATTCATCAGGGTTCTGCCAATATCCGTGACAAGGATCCTGGCAACACAACATGCTACCATGATGAATGGTGATGGACGATGCAGATGCAAAAGGAGATAACACTTTCTCAGATTTCACCGTAGAGAAGCCACGGAAACAAAATCTAGATGATCGACCGAGAAACATTTAGCACTCTGCTTCTAATGTTCTCCTTGATATGCTAGCGCAACCCATTTATTAAAATGGCTTGTTACGTAGAATCATCAAGTAAAAGGTCGGACTTCGGGAGCAATAGAATCCATAAGGAACAATTACGGAGGTAAATCCTATGAAATCCTTATGGGGAGGTGGCCAACTTCCTCAATCAAGATACTACAACATTAGGTCTTCTGGCTGGGTGTGTTGGCCACGAGATACACTTTACCGGTTACAGAGAGACCAATATTATAGATCTTGGGAAACGTTCCAACCATCATATCTGCCTGAGATTCAGATCTGGCTGGTGTCAGGATATTCTAGACTCATCAAGTCTAGAAAGAAAAATGAAAGTTTGCAACACAAATCGACGAGATGATGTTGCGAGATTCTCGGGGAATGAATTACGGTAGTAAGCTCCAAAACATGAGCTGGTTCTGCTACAAACATGTGGACACGCTGTCCCAGACAAGCATGACCACATAGTAGTCTTATAATAAAAATACTACCGAGTTCTGGTTGGGAACCATCATCGAGGATAACGGAATCTTGTGCATGATCTAGAATTAGCACAACACGCTCCTTTTCCTTGAGCAAATCAATCAGTGGCTTGGTGTGCTAGCAATGCATATGGAATGAAGGTAGCTAATCTCACAAACCAATGTGTACTTCGCACATGCATGACTGACTTGGGATGATTCCAGATGAAGCAACATTGAATTCCTCGGCTTCACGGCAGCAACTTGCACCAAATGCACATGAATTAGAGGAAGTCACTTCTTTCATCCGGGCATATGCTTCATGGGCTAGCATGAAGAAATGCTTTCATAAGTTTCCAACACTACCTTAATGTTCAAAACAAATATGGAAAAGCCAAAGATGTTGTCGATGGGCTCAACAACAATTCATCCAGGTTTCCATATAAATGGAATTCCACAATTATGTGAACATGGTGATAGCATTGGTCAGACCAAAAGATATAATGGAGTATGTGCGAGGAGGAACCACGAGTAAGACAACATTACGAACATCGTTGGTTCTGATTTGATTTGAGAATAGCCCATACTCAAATCAAAATTTTGATAAGGTAATAGGTCCAACAATTGATCACAGGGACCAATCGATGAAGATATCGTCTTTCGTCAACATACATACAAGATATCCCTTAAGATGAACTGAATCGGACAAGCTTCTATCTTCCAACTCTCCAAGTTATTGTTCAGCTTAACCAACTAGCTCAGGGGTATCCAACACAGATTCTTGGAGAAGGGGTGGTTTATAGGAAAACCAACTTGATCACGAGCTCAACATAATAGCCAGGTGACAACTTGGTGATACTTCCAAGAAGATATTCGGAAAATCACGAACCACCGATATGTTACCAAGCTCGAGAACAATCTTGCTTTTCGGGGCAAGACGATATGATCAAATGAGCGAGGGATTGTCACAATCCTAGCTCATTGATCGAGGAGTGTACCGGGAATAAGGACTAGGTAGCACGATCAACCTTAGGATGATGATTCAATAACCAACATGCTAAGGATGAAATTATTGTCCTTTAACTACCAATCAACAAGGTTGCTAGGAGTATTGATTTCACACATCACGAATCACTTGTCGGTATTCCGGTTGCGACAACACGGAACCGAGGAATGAGTAATGATGGAGAGAAGTATCACTATGTCAAGAATTCACAAGATCTGGAGCAATTCTCATGAAAATCCTGACATAAAGGGGGTGATACTCCAGGGTAGAATAGAATCAAAAGCTGGATTGCATTTGATCTCTGGAAGACAACTGCTTTGACCCAATCCTAGAAATGGATGAGGTACTGGAGTTTGTTTCTCCTAGTCATTCTGAACTAGAATGGCTTGACGGACCACAAGAGTAACATGCATCGATGAACGAATGCATGCATACTCTTGACTATCAATTGATAGACGAAGGTCAAAATCAACTAAAGAGGGACAACTCAAAGGAACATACGATTTTCTGAGTTGTGGGTGCATAGATTAGCATGTCGAACGAGTTCAACATATTTCTTCCGGATAACCCATGTAGAAGAGTAGAACGGGCAGAGTCGCAATATAGAATGGAGAACCCATCGAGAGCACTCCTGTTGTGATCTTTGATCCAACAAACATCTGCCGTAAGTGGTTCATAGTATTTGGAAGAAGGAAATACCACGGACCTCGAGGACTAATGCAAAGGTTACTAATTTCCTAAAGAAACTAGCAAACACTATCAACATGAGGTAAGTGGGGTGAATCTCGGGTTCAAAACCCAGAAGTGGAATACCTACTAACTAAATGGCATCACGAGATGCTTTCAAGAATAATGGCAAGAATCATCACACTGGGAACGCAAAACATGGTTCGATTACTAGGTGGCACTCTAAGACACCTAGGGTCATAATAATAACTCCAACATATACGTTGAGGCCATAGAGTACCTCAACTCAACAGTTAGTGTGATTAACCTGGCCTAAAGAAACATCGGAAACGAAAAGGGGGATCTGCAAATGCATCAGACTATTTTAGAAACCTGGGATGACTCGGACAACATAATGACTGTAAATGCTCAAAAAGATTGGAGACATGCTACAAAAATGGTGGCATAACCACTCGATCATCACAATATCAAGATTCTGAGACCAACTATAAACACACGGAAGTAGTAGAAACTGAACTGAGGCTTAAATCCAACAATCTATAAGTCTATGGATTAGTAACACGTGATCCTGATAGAAAGAAGAGATAGCCTAGTTTCTTAACCCCGCAGGAAAGATAAGATGACTCAGATCAGAAGGCATAAGGGATAAGAAATAAAAAGAGCCTTACGTTCCATCCCACAATCAATTCCCTTATATAACTAAAGAATTTCTAGACTCAACGTCGACCAGTTTGGCTTGGTAATCCTACAGGCAGTCAGGCTCTGATACCAAAGCTGTCAAGACCCCGATCCTAAGTCACACCGATCTAGCATGTAACACATCATATCACTTTGCCGCCTCACGCACGGTATTCCCACGGGTGCCATCTTACCTGGCCCGGGACCATTTGCGCCTTTTGGCTCACATATATGATAGTGCCGCTAGCATCCATATGACAAAGAACCCGGACTGACATGGCTAGTCGTGAACCCAAAGTGGCACTAACTTACAGGGACAGGCATACATGACCCAACAACGAACGTGTCGATCATCAGCGAGTGAATCCAGGCTGCAACACTGGGCTAGCAGGACTCCGGTGAACCGGGCTGTAGCGGGCTAACAGGACTCCGGAATTCATCGCGTGACATTTGCCCGAGGGGACAGACACAGGAACGAAGAAGGACACATGCCGGCCAGCCTAAGTGTTCCGGAGCAGTAGCAAGCTATCATGGCTCAGTGGAAACACTAGGAGACATTTCCCGGTAAGAGAGGCTACTAAGGATAAACAACTAGATAGTCAGATCCCACACATACCAAGCATTTCAATAACATACACACAATATGCTCGATATGTGCAAATACAACATGGCATCACAACATGACTCTACAACTCAAGTATTTATTCAATAGGCTCCGAGGAGCGAGATATTACAAATATGGGTCTCTCGACCCAGCATTCAGAGCATACAAGTCAAAGCACAAACAGAAACTTAACATGTCTGGGTACAGACAACTATAAATGAAAAAGGCTGAGAAGCCTGATGATCTACAAGATCCTGCCGAGGGCACAAGATCGTAGCTGAGGTAACAAGCTAAACGTCGAAGTCCACGTGGAACTATTAGTGAGACTGAAGTCTCTCTGCAAAAACATAAAATAGGCAAATGTGAGTACAAATGTACTCAGCAAGACTTACATCAGAACTATCTACATATGCATCATTATCAACAAAGGGGATGGTGGAGTTTAACTTCAGCAAGCCAGCTTTGACTCGGTGGCTATCCTGAACTACGACTACAAGCGACTCTTTGAGGTGGCGCACACGAGTCCACATATTCACCAACCAATACACCACTATGGATCCGCTCCCGTCTCCCTATGAGAACGCCATCCATAGCACTCACGCTTATCTTGCGTATTTTAGAACTGTTATAGGCAACCCAGAAGTCCTTTACCGCGGACACGGCTATTCGAATAGATGATGTTAACCCTGCAGGGGTGTACTTCTTCATACATATTTCCACCACTTAGCGTCTGCACACGACATGTGCTCGGCAGACTTCAAGCGAAAGCCGACGTGGGTGTAGACCACGACATACCTAAACACTCAAGTCTCTAGTCCAGGTTTATCGCCTATTCAGGTTCCATCCGCAGGGAGTCCGGACGAAGTTTCCACATACGGCCCCGAACGATGTGTGCAGGGTTCCCGAGACACCAAACGGGCGCCCGGTACACCGTGCCACGTGCCTACCGCATCACAGCCCACCCCTCGGGTCAGCGCTGCCCACGGCCTCCAGCATACTACAAACACCAGAAACTACTTGCAACTCCTGGACAGAGGACAAGGGTGATTAAGAAGTCGAGCGGGGTCATATTTCAGGGCCCAATGCATGCTAGTAGCTGTTTCATGGATCACAAACACAGAACTCAGTTCCTAAGGACGGCTTCAATGAGACAACCCACCATGTACTCCTACATGGCCTCTCACCGCTACCTTTACCAAATCGTGTTCACACACTTAGCTCACACACAGTAGGACATGTTTACATACCTCCAATTCTTTCCCGATGAATCAGACCTGACTCAACTCTAAGCAGTAGCAGGCATGACAAACAAGCATGAATGAGTAGGCACAACAGAGCTCAAACAACTCCTACTCATGCTAGTGGGTTTCATCTATTTACTGTGGCAATGACAGGTCATGCAAAGGATAAAGGGGTTCAGCTACCGCAGCAAGTAACAAATATGTCATTGTTGTCCTAATGCAGTAAAAGAGAGCAGGAGCGAGAGAGTGGGATTGTATCAGAATGAACAAGGGGGTTTTGCTTGCCTGGCACTTCTGAAGATAATATAGTTCTTCATCGGTGTCATCGAACTCATCGTCGAAACCACATCTATCGAGAGGGAACAAATACCGGCAACAGAGAAAGAAACACAATCAATGCAATGCACAATATGATGCATGATCATGACATGGTAAAATGAGTGTGTTGGACTAATGCAACTACAATCAGATGGGTTTGAGCTATCTTGAATCAAAGATTCAAAGTTCAAACTCATTTGTGATCTTAAATAGTGCTTTATCATGTTTTGCTCTAAACAACAAGTTAACTTGTTTAAACATGCATGGAACCAGTACAGATGAATAGATTGTATTTTTCTGATAATTTTTCATATATAATTTATTTTATTCTGAGTTATAGATTATTTTCTATGATTTTTAGAAGTTAGCACTATTTTTTGAAATTTCCTGAAAAGAAATAAATCCAGAAATTACATTATTGCATCAGCATTACGTCATGCTAACCTCAGCAGGTCAACAGGCGCTAGCCAGGTCAAACCTGAGCAGTGGGGTCCACTGGTTAGTGACCCAGTGCCGATTACAGCGGCTAACACGTGGGACCACGTCAAGGGCCACGTCAGCAGGGTCAAAGTTGACACGTGGGTCCCACTGGGTTAAGAACTAATCTAAACAGAAAATTAACTTAAGCTAAACAGGCACAGGGCCCACATGGCAGTGGCGCTAGGGGTGTTTAGCAGAGTCATTAGTGCTAATTAAACCGGGACTAGGCCGGCGGCTAATCGCCGGCGAGGCCAGAGGCGGCGGTGGGGCTCGGGATTGCACAACGGGGCACGGTTCGAGCCGCAGCTAGGCGCGTCGGAGTGCCCTCGCCGGCGCGCGTCGTTAGGTGGTGCTAGCCGGGCCTGTGGTAGCCGGAGGCATCGGCTACGAGCTCGGCAGCAGCGGCCGGCGTTCGGGCACAGGTGGTGCGGCGGCTACGGCGTGCAACAGAAGGAACGGAGAGGGGGAGGAGGAGCAGAAGCTCACAGCGGTTGCAGCAGGCGTCAAAGCGGGCTCGGGGAAGCTTGGGAGGCGGCGAATCAACGGCGACAATCTCCGGTGGCCGACGAGGGAAACGACGGCGGTGGCGGCGTTGCAGCGCGTCCGGGACCTTGTTGCTCGGTGGGGAGGAAGAGGGGGTCGAGGCGGAGCCTCTGGGCGCAACGACGAGGCGAGGCAGTGGCTGTGGCCACGACGGTGCTCGTCGGTGGCCACGGCTGCACTCGGGTTCGGGAGAGAGAGGGAGAGAGACGAGGCAGGGAGAAAGGGGAGTGGTCGAGGGGTCCAGGGGTCTGCGTGGCGCCCCCAGGGCATCGAGGAAGCGGCGGGAAGCAGGAGGTAGCCCGGCGCGTGGCCAGCGCGCGACGGCACGTGCCCGTCCTCCTGGCAAAGGAGGAAGACGACAGGGGAGGTGGCGGTGGTGGGCTGGGCCAGTCAGCTACAGTGCTGGGCCGATTGGTGGGCTGCACAGGTGAGGCCAGGTAAGATTCTCTCTCTCTATTTTGTTTATGTTTTCTATTTTCTATTATTCTGTAGTCTTTAGGGCTTTATTAAAAATGCCAGGGCATTTCCAAAAATCAGCAAACTGCTCATGCTCATTGTTTAGCATATAACCAACATGGAACATTTCAGTTTAGGATTATTTGGACATTCAAAATATTTTATAGAATTTAAATGTCCAAATTCAAATACTTATGATTTAATTCAGTGACCTTAGGATGACCTAGAAAATTGTGCACCATTTTTGTCAGAGGTTTAAGACCAAGGCAAAGATGATGAACATTTTGGGAGGGCATTTCAGGTTCATTGAAAAGATTTTAGTAAACCCTAGTTGTTTTCAGGGGGAGTGCTGGGGGTTCTGTTATCCCCATTTCAACTTTCTATGAAAGGTAAACATGATGCAACACCAGATGCTAGCATAGGTCAGACCAGAACTAGGGATGTGACATTCCGGCATTAGTTGATGAAGTAGACAGAATACTCGGAAATGGACCATAAGGATTGAAGAGTATGAGGAGACAGACAAGCAGCCTTTTGACCATGATGAACCATTTTACATCATAATAGCATTTTCATTGCTTCACTGAGTGCATGATATACCTTGAATGGCAACCTTGCTAGGCTTGCCCCCATTGCATATCCAGTTGATAATTGCATTATTCACGACTCTATCCTTGTTTAGAGTTGTGCTGGTGGGTTATAGAAATATGCTCTAGTAGTTGGCTACACAAAATGGGTCAGGGTTATCCATGGGAAGAAACAAGTGTGGCTTGACATACTTGCAAATAGCCCCAGTGGGTGCCACTAATGCCCCTAGGAGATGATGATAAATTAGGTCACTACTTAGTGGAGAGGTAGTGTTCCGAGGATTGATGGAAGTGTTGTTTACAAAGATGGATTAGATTTAAGATGGACTATCATCCCAACCAAACACGTACAACCACACTACCTCTCATGGGATGCGGCATTATAGATTACCTAGTTTGATACTAGCATGGTGCCCACATTACTAGTGACGGGGGTGACGGGGGTGACGTGAGTTCACTCTCGGGACAGGGTCGTGCTTGGATAGGCGGCCATGACTATTTTCATAGGGCACTGGACACATGTTGGTCCCTTCGTGTAGTTGTGAAAATGAAAGGGGCAGAGTCCCAAAAATCTTGATGGTTATACACGAGGGCTATGTGCCAATGAGTTGACTCTATGTTAGTGTCACCTAGGGAAAGATAGTGATCAGGAGCTTACCCTGGGTACTTGAGGTACCGCGGGTCGTGGTTGACACAGAAGCTTCCCGAATCTTGTGGGTAAAGTGTACAACCTCTGCAGAGTGTCAAACTATTCAAATAGCCCCATCCACAGTCAAGGATAGTTGGGGGGTGTTGCTTAGACTATGTCCATATGTTTCTGACAAACAACACGGTTTGGTAAATATGATGTGATTCATGAGGAAGTCACGATGAGCTTGAGCATGAGTTGTTCACAACTCTTTCTCGATGTTGATATATGTAACCTCCTGATAATTGTTGCGGATGCATTCATGTCCTTGATAAATGTTGATCATACTTGCATGAGAAAAACTAGCTTTCTGCAAAAGTGCCAATTTAGCAGTAGAGCCTTGCATAATTATTCTGTTATCACTGTTGGGTTGCTTGCGAGTACATTCAAAGTACTCATTGGCTTGCCACTGGTTATTTTATTGGCCAGGCATGAAAGAGCAGGAATACAAGTAAGAGTTGTTTGGTGACGATCGTGCGAGCTAGGACACTTCCCAGTCAAAATGCCTGTAGGGTTAAGGCAGATGGCATGGGTGAAAGTTGTCATTGAAGATTTCCGCTGCGATGATATACTCAAGATTTGACCATAATTTTCATAAATTGTGTAAGATGGTATGTATGGATGTAAGACTCTTGTTATTCAGCTTCTGTGTGTTCAGTGAGCATTGATCTCTGGGATTACTATACACATGCATTCAGTGATCACGACTTATGAGTCGGGGTCCCCACAGAGCTTGTATCAGAGCCATACTAACTGTAGGAAGCCTTAGTTAGCAAGGTCATTAGTTAGGGTAGGACTATTTTCAAAACTATTACTAATTTGCAAAAAAAACTATCTATGCTTCTCTTCCCCTCCTTAGTTTTACAAAAACTAAGATATACTTTCCTTATTGATCTCTTCCCCTTCAAAATTTTAAATGGTCGCTAGAATCCTTATGCCCCTGACGGAATTCCTTGTAATCCTAGTGGATAATCTAGAAGGAAGACGCCTTGCCAGACAGTCACCCACCTCTTTTGAGCACAAGACTGGCGACACCACAACAAGACGATGCCAATAGAAGATACACCCTTTAGGAATGAGGACATGAAGACCCAGAGGATGGTGACACCTTTGAATTTTCCCTAGGATGATGCAACCTTGGACTACGATGATCAGGGCATAAGATATGCAAGATCATGATATACATTGCTAGTAGAGCAACCCTGTCCTTATCACTATTGTATTGGCAACCATCGGTGGATGAGAACCTTGCCATTTGGTCCGCCTCACTATAGTGAGCAGGAAAATGGTTCTTGGCATCCCCCGCTATCAGTGATGATACTGTCAACAGTGTGTCCGGCAGATTGGATCTCTACCATGCCTTGTTAGTGTCATTACATAAAGGATTACCTACTTGGTATCCTCGATGCCTTAGAAGGCAAAAGGGATCGTCATGATTAAGAAGACAAGAGAAGACCAAGTCAATGCCAACTACGAGGAGCCACCTTCACCCCATCACTTCAGCAGGTGAGAAGTTGTTGAATACTCTTCAGGCTCAACCCGGATCATTTTATCGAATAACTACAAGAGACGTAGGGACACATGAGGAAAATCCAGAAGACTACACGAGACATGGAGCAAAGCACGACTACTGAGTCTGAGAACCCCTAGGGTAGGATGAGTCGTATACCCCCTATGCATAGTCTAGTCTGTATGATGGTTCAAACAGAACCATGATTTTGTGTTGCTTGTTTTTATTTGTTTGTGTTTTGATATAGGTCGCACTTTTGCCCTAGACAATAAGGACGCGACTATATCACCTTCCTTACCTTGTTTCTTTTGTTTGGCCCTTTTTGCAGTTGTTTGTTTGCACATGTGCTATAGAAATCTCTTTTGGCATTCCCCTCCTCTATGCTACTTTTCCCTCTCATCTCTCTCCTCAACTGAAGACTGGCAAGACAAGATACACCAAGGATTCTGCCTCGGCAACCAACTAGAAATGAAGACTTTTGCTACCGCCTCCTCGACCAGGTGCAACCCCGTAGAGTTATGTTTAACCCTCCAGACTAGAAACCCATACCTAGACCTTTCAGACTTCACGAGATACCCGAACTCAAATTCTTAACCATGTGCTCAACCCACATAATTGCAAGAGAACCAATTAAGCCTCCGAAACCTTACCCAACACTGGGTTTATTATGGAACTAGTGGACATAGTGAACGAGCACATTATCATCTTAAGATAGCACCAAAACTGGCGATGCCATAGGGAAGACCAATTTGAGGATATGGGAATAGAGGACAAATGACCTGATGAGTTTATAGTAGTGACCTTGAGGAATTATCTGAGACACTTTGGGGGATTATGAGGCTTTCATATTGGTAGATGAACTTGGTGGTATAATGGAATAGCATAACTTTCATTACCCCTGGATTAAATTAGATTTTTGTAGGACAATTATGATCGCAAGATGAAATTTTTGGTAGTATAAGGATTCGACTTACCAGGGGATATTGATAGGAGATAGTTGATATTATGATAATGACTTGGGGGCAAGTGTAGGAATTCTCATTGGACATGAGATTTGGATTTAAATAGGTGATTCTAGTTGAGTAGAAATGCTGAGTATGTCTACATGGTCCAAAGTAAATTGGATTTATATTGATGATCTCGATCATGACACCATGTTTCTTGGTGGACCATAGACTAGGAGATTGGATAAATTGTCGGAGTTGATTTAGGGATCTATATAAGCATGACCTTGGAGTTTACTTGACCATGATGATGGAAATTGGTGGACTTACTATAGTAGAGATAGCCCTTTCAAGTATTTGGGGATTATAAAGACTTTAGGAGATCATGTGGAACACCATAGCCATTGGATTTGTAGAATTAATGGATTGCATAGTGATTGATGGAAGTTAATGGGCGGTTGGAGTGGCATATGACGTGTTTCCTTAGGATAGAGATGCATTATCCTAGACCTTGGAAGAATAAGCTGAATACTTGGATTCTGGTGTTTAATAAAAGCTTAACAACTTGTATGTTCTATCTGTCGTGGTATTCTCGCGTCAGTCGCCAGGGGGGTCCGTAAGACGACAGATGCCATGAAGTGTTTTGAGGTGAGGGCAAGACTGCCGTGGAATATCCGGGACAGGTATGCGAGTAGCACGTGGGGGTTTCCCAGGTTCGGGGCTGTTTGAAGAGATAATACCCCTACTCCTGCATGTCTGAATATATGTGGTATATTTGGTACAGAGTTGCTCCTGGAGCTGTATCCGAGGTCAGTGCCACAGACATCTGGCCTCGTATATATTTGTTTGTGGCATGCCCCAATGGCTGGCTATGGCCATGGCTTGTGGCCGTGAGTGGCCTTGTGGCCAAATGGATGTGTGTGCCCATGGGAATGGATGGAGGGGTGCATGCGTGAGTTTGAGCCTCCCCTGGTGCTCCTTATAAAGGGGAGCCCAGGGGACAAGGGGTGGCCCGTGGGGCCTAACTATACTATTTAAGGGACACCGGTGTGACGTGTTACACCTGCTACAATGTGCCACTATTGCTTAGCAGTTCATAGGTACAACCGCCTCGTCAACGGTATGGCCGACTTGTCGGTGTCGGGTCGGAGCAGCGGTTGACTCCATGCAGCTGGCTGGAACAACCAGACGGGGAGCCGGTCGGGGCAGTCGGACAGGAGGCCGCCTGGAGCGACTGGGTGGGGAGCCGGTCGGAGTAGCCGTACTTAGGGGCGTGGGTCGCCCCGATGTCTTGAAGAGTTGTTTTGCCGCCTTTGGGGTACCCGGGGGTCATTCCCCCGATAGTATCCTCTGAGTCTCCGGGCAACTTGGAAACGTTGGGTGGAGGTTTTTTAGCGGGCGTCGATGTAGAAGATGCTGATGACGTCCGGTTGCGGGCCGCAGCCGGTGGGGCTTGCTTCCGGTGGGGGTGCACGAGCGCACCCGCTGGGTGTAGCCTTCGAGCCTCCGAGCAACTTTGGAAAAGTTGGGTGGAGGCTTTTCGCGGTTGTTGGTGTAGAATATGGCGTCAAGGGGCCGGTTTCAGCCAGCGGAGGGCATGCAACATGCGCGGCATGTTCCAAGTGAGGGTGCGCAAGAGCACCCGCTGGGTGTAGCCTCCGAGCCTCCGGGCAACTTGGGAAAGTTGGGCAGAGGGTCTTGTTGTTGACGATGAAGTTGATGGTGACGTCGAGCATGCCGGGCGCGGACACGGATTCCGCCGGCTGGTGGGCACGAGGCCCTGCCGGGCGCGGATGCGGGGTTTGCCGGCTGATGCAGTCGGGCATGGACGCAGCGGTCGCCAACTGATGCTGTCAGGCACGGATGTATGGTCCGCCGACTGGTGCTGTCAGTCGCGGACGCAGCATCCGCTGATACGTCGCCAACGTATCTATAATTTTTGATTGTTCCATGCTATTATATTACCTGTTTTGGATGTTTAATGGGCTTTACTATACACTTTTATATTATTTTTGGGACTAACCTATTAACCGGAGGCCCAGCCCAAATTGCTGTTTTTTTGCCTATTTCAGTGTTTCGTAGAAAAGGAATATCAAACGGAGTCCAAACGGAATGAAACCTTCGGGAGAGTTATTTTTGGAACAAACGCAATCTAGGAGACTTGGAGTGGATGTCAAGAAGCAACCAAGGATGCCACGAGGCAGGGAGGCACGCCCTAGGGGGGTGGGCGCGCCCCCCACCCTCGTGGGCCCCTCGTGGCTCCCCTGGCCGACTTCCTGCGCCTATATATATCTACGTACCCCGAAAACATCCAGGAGCACCACGAAACCCTATTTCCACCGCCGCAACCTTCTGTACCCGTGAGATCCCATCTTGGAGCCTTTTCTGGAGCTCCGCCGGAGGGGGAATCGATCACGGAGGGCTTCTACATCAACGCCATAGCCTCTCCGATGAAGTGTGAGTAGTTTACCACAGACCTTCGGGTCCATAGTTACTAGCTAGATGGCTTCTTCTCTCTCTTTGGGTCTCAATACAATGTTCTCCTCGATCTTCTTGGAGATCTATTCGATGTAACTCTTTTTGCGATGTGTTTGTCGAGATCAGATGAATTGTGGGTTTATGATCAAGTTTATCTATGAGATATATTTGAATCTCCTCTGAATTCTTTTATGTATGATTTTTTATCTTTGCAAGTCTCTTCGAATTATCAGTTTGGTTTGGCCTACTAGATTGATCTTTCTTGCAATGGGAGAAGTGCTTAGCTTTGGGTTCAATCTTGCAGTGTCCTTTCCCAGTGACAGCAGGGGCAGCAATGCACGTATTGTATTGTATTGTTGCCATCAAGGATAAAAAGATGGGGTTTATATCATATTGCTTGAGTTTATCGCTCTACATCATGTCATCTTGCCTAATGTGTTACTTTGTTCTTATGAACTTAATACTCTAGATGCATGTTGGATAGCGGTCGATGTGTGGAGTAATAGGAGTAGATGCATGCAGGAGTCGGTCTACTAATCTTGGACGTGATGCCTATATACATGATCATGCCTAGATATTCTCATAACTATGCACTTTTCTATCAATTGCTCCATAATAATTTGTTCACCCACCGTAATACTTATGCCATCTTGAGAGAAGCCACTAGTGAAACCTATGGCCCCCGGGTCTATTTTCCATCATATAAGTTTCCAATCTACTTTATTTTGGAATCTTTACTTTCCAATCTATATCATAAAAACACCAAAAATATTTATTTATCTTATTATCTCTATCAGATCTCACTTTTTGCAAGTGGCCGTGAAGGGATTGACAACCCCTTTATCGCGTTGGTTGCAAGGTTCTTGATTGTTTGTGTAGGTACGAGGGACTTGAAGTGTAGCCTCCTACTGGATTGATACCTTGGTTCTCAAAATTGAGCGAAATACTTACGCTACTTTGCTGCATCACCCTTTCCTCTTCAAGGGAAAAACCAACGCATGCTCAAGAGGTAGCAAGAAGGATTTCTGGCACCGTTGCCAGGGAGGTTTACGCACAAGTCAAGACATACCAAGTACGCATCACAAACTCTTCTCCTTCGCATTACATTACTTTCCATTTGCCTCTCGTTTTCCTCTCCCCCACTTCACCCTTGCCGTTTTATTCGCCCTTCTTCTGCTCGTCTTTTCGTTTGCTTTGATGTCTTACTTGGCTCGTTTGCTCGTTTGGTTGGAATAGTTGTTTATTTATTGCTAAACAGAGAACCTAGGATCTATGGATCCTCATCTTCTTGCTAATCTTGTTAAGAGATCCAATTATGATGAACCAGTTGCGAGTGAGTTTTGTGCACTAGATTATCTTTATGAAGCTTTGCTTGAAATTCGTGAATCTGAAAATTGTGATGAAGAAATTTATGAAGAGATCCACGATAACTCCTTGAATAAAAAGCATGATTGCAATGATTTTACTATAAATTCTCTTGATGTCTTGTGCTAATATTATGCAAAAACCCAAGCTTCGGGATGTTAGTTTTGCTATGTCTACTAGTTGTTGCAATGATCATGATTGGGGTGATTCTTCTTTTGATCTTGACAATTTATTTAACCCCAATGATGAATATGAGATTGATAATAGTGTTTGCATTATTATTGAAAGTGGGTTTGGAAGAGTAACTTTAGATCCCACATATTTGGATTTTGATCAATCTCATGAAATTTTTGGTAAAAGTGGGCTTGGAGAGGTCATGACTTTAGTTAATGTTAATCCCACTATTTTGGAAGAGTGTCAACTTTGCATGCATGTGGATCGTGTTGAAAATATTTTATGTGATAGCTATTTTGTTAAATTTGATTATGATCCTAGATTTAATTATTATGAGAGAGGGAAATATGGTTGTAGAAATTTTCATGTTACTAAATTACCTCTCTTCATGTTGAGATTGATATCGTCTTCTTCCTTGCATATGCTAGTTTTTGCTTGCCTTGATAATTTGTTTACTTATAAAAAACCTATGCATAGGAAGTATGTTAGACTTAAGTGTGTTTGTCTCATGTTTTATGATGCTCTCTTTATGCTTCAATTCTTGTCTTTCATGTGATCATCATTGAAATCTCAATGCCTAGCTAAAAAGGCTTTAAAGAAAAGCGCTTGTTGGAAGATAACCCAATATTTCTCCTTGCTATTATTCAATAAATAATTCATCTAGCCTCTGTTTAGATGTGGTTTTATGTTTTAATTAGTGTTTGTGCTAAGTAAAACCTTTAGGATAACTTACGGTGATAGTTAACTTGATCTTGCTGGAAAAAAGAAACTTTTGCGCGCACGAGAATAATTTTAATAAATCACCAAAATGTGATTTTCAGTTGATTATTTTTGAAGAGGATTAATAGACTAATTACCTAGTAATTCCTAATTTGGTAGGATTTTAAGGTTCTAGAAGTATTCAGAAATTACAGATTGCTAAAGATTGTTCTGTTTTTGACAGATTCTGTTTTTCGTGTGTTCTTTGCTTATTTTGATGAATCTATGGCTAGTATTGGGGGTATGAACCATATAGAAGTTGGAATACAGTAGGTTTAACACCAATATAAATAAAGAATGAGTTCATTACAGTACCTTAAAGTGGTGGGTTTTTTCTTGTACTAACAGAGCTCATGAGATTTTCTGTTGAGTTTCGTGTTGTGAAGTTTTCAAGTTTTGGGTAAAGATTTGATGGATTATGGAATAAGGAGTGTCAAGAGCCTAAGATTGGGGATGCCCAAGGCACCCCAAGGTAAAATTCAAGGACAACCAAAATCCTAAGCTTGGGGATGCCTCGGAAGGCATCCCCTCTTTTGTCTTCGTCCATCAGTAACTTTACTTGAGGCTATATTTTTATTCACCACATGATATGTGTTTTGCTGGGAGTGTCTTGTATGATATGAGTCTTTGCTTTTTAGTTTACCACAATCATCCTCGCTGTAAACACCTTTTGGAGAGACACACATGAATCAGAATGTATTAGAATACTCTATGTGCTTCACTTATATCTTTTGAGCTAGAAAATTTTGCTCTAGTACTTCACTTATAACTTTTTAGAGCACGGTGGTGGTTTTATTTTATAGAAATTGTTGATCTATCATGCTTCACTTATATTATTTTGAGAGTCTTTTAGAACAGCATGATAATTTTCTTTGGTTATAAAACTAGTCCTAATATGATGGGCATCCACTACAAAAAAATACACTTCCGTGATGATACGTGTTTGTCACAGTAGGTCGCGTTTTTTGTCATGCATGTACATCCATGGCGATTTTATGACAGAATCAAGATAGTCATACCTGTGCTATCGTAGAAGTGTTCCATGACATTACCAAAATTATCATCATGGAAGTGTCCACTTCCATGAAGATAAATCACGCGTCACATAAGTGCTTTCGTCAAGGGTGACCGACACGTGGCATCCACCGTAATGGAATGCTGTTAAGCTATCGGGTCGGGTTTTGGATCCGATAACTCGTTAACAGCCCCAACCAATGGGGATTTTCCACATGTAAAATCATAATTGGCTGGATGAAACATGTGTCTGCTCATCGTTGGGACAGATGTCATTCACTCATTGGACAGAAGGAGCCTATGATACGTCGGCACATGGCACGGCCCAACAGAGGCCCATTCCTATGAAAAGGCCGGCCCGTTTGACATGGCCAAAAGGTGGCAGGCCGGCCCATGGAAAGCCTGTTAACGGCATGTTCGCATATAGCCCATTTACAGCCCGCTAACCCAAGGCCCGTTACGCCCTATCCGAATTAGGCTCAGTAGCGTCCTCTGGGCCATCCAATATGATTCCAGCCCATTTTCACTTCTGGCCCATGTATGGCCCATGACGTCTTTCGACCCATATGAGGCCCTTTGTAACTCTTGGCCCATTAACGGCCCGCGGTGAAAATGGCCTGTAAGGAACAGTGTATCACTTTACACCCATTAACGACCTGTGGTGAAACTGGCCCGTAATGAACAGTGTATCACTTTATACCCATTAACGGCCCGTTATTCCGTTGGGCCGTTTCCAGCCCATGTTATCTTTCGGCCTTCTAAGAGCCAATTTATTCTTGGGCTCATTTCCAGCATTCCTTTACTTACGGCCCGCTACTGTCATTTTCTGCTTGTGGGCCAAATTCAGCCCATGGTTACAGTCGGCCCGTTTGTGGTCCGTTAATACGTTGGGCCGTTTTCATAGCGTCATCAAATACGGCCTATTAAGGATGGCCCGTTATGGTTGGCCCATGAACGGACGATTCCAACTCTAGCTCGTTTATGGCCATAATGCGGCCTGTTATTGGCCCATGTTTGGCCAATCGATCATACGGCCCGTATAAGGCCCATTGATGATACGGCCCATAGAAGGCCCATTGTTTCTATGGCCCATAGAAGGCCCACTGTTTCTATGGCCCGTAGAAGTCCCACTGTTTCTACGGCCCGTAGGAGGCCTAGTGTCACTACAGTAAATATTAGCCCATGGTTATTGTGGCCTGGTTTAAAAAAATAGGTTAATGCAGCCACTAGCAAACCGCGGAAAAAGAACTGCAATGACTACAAGCAAACAAATAAACAAGACAACAAGGAAATAAATAAGCAAGCAACTTACGCTAGGCTATCACGGCTATCACACATATTACATCCACTGGGCATCAAAGTTTGCCACCAGTGCAAATAAACGCGCCGACAAAAGAATATACAAAACTGAGAGCACTTTAGAAGGCACTAGGCCTCGCTAGGTCGGGCCCCCCAAACTGCTGAAGAAGCTGAGTAGACCTCAGTTGTGTCGACGATAGATGCATCAACACTAGATTTATGGCATGATGGTGCACACGGCAGTCCTCTGACATCTTCATTGCATCTTTAACTTCAAGTCAGAGCTGAGCTGAAGCAAGCCTTTCCGCTTTAAGTTGAGACTGAAGAAGTCGAACTGATTGAGGCAGCAACTACACAGAGGTTGTCTCACACCTGCTGGTGAGTAGCTTCCACTCACTGTCTTCATCAAGACAGGACCTTGGGGTCATCTCGCTGTCCTCAAGATGGTTTGGCTCACTATCTTCCCTAAAGTTCTGCCTGGCGTAAGAGATACGACTCTGAAAGAGAAACAAGGAGACACGTAACATGTTTCACAATTATATAAGCAAATAAATGGATCTGTTCTGCATAAGGAACATGTTTTTACAACTACAATTTGAAACTGGTAGTTGTTGCAAACATCCAATCAGATGTAAACAGCAAAGCAAACAACAGTGGAGGAAATGATGCCTATCCAAATATATACTAGAACAAAGTTTGAAGGCTTGAGAAGGATGAACTTAAATTACATGTTAACACGAGCTGGACAAAGCCCTTCTCCATGTTGATGGAAGGATAATTCAATAAATTCCCCAAAGAAAATTCTTTATAAGCGTTGCCATTATTCTACATTTTGCAAAGAGTAAATATAGATCAAATAATATAGGAAGAAACAGAGGATAATGAAGCTCAGGTGCAGACTGATGATACATAATCAAATAGCAATTAATAAAGTACAGCGTTACAAGGCAAAAGGGAGAGAGGTACTGACAAGAGCAATGCAGAGCCCAATATTGTTTTGAGATCGTATGATCCTTTGAGCAAGGAGATTCATATGAAATTAGTTTTCATACAAGAGAGAAGGTAAGGCACAAGCAGAAATTTAGGAGTTCAAATTTTAATTGATATCATAGACAGTACCTGACGCTAGGCTCCCAGCAGTTCTAATAGGGGTTTGTCCACTAGAGTAGGGGTAAAGTGTGGTACAATTGGGCCTGTGTTTTCTGTGGCTACTGATCTATCTGATTTAACATGTATCACTACCTTTTCCAAATACCTAGTTTGTACTCCTTGAGGATCTGCACTCACCCTCTTCCTTTTGTACATCTATTAAGAAAGAACAACATTTGATTGGAAAAACATAGTGTGATGACACATGGAATAGGTACAAAAAATGGACAGGTATGGCATATACTCATATATGATGCTTAAACTAAGCAGATGGTGTAACAAAGTAGAAGCAATGCAAGAGGTCAGATGCAAAATATGTGCGACGAATACAACTTTGCAAAGTTAGAGCAAGCACCTTGATGGATGAATAAGATAGGCCATCCTCCACCATGCCAAGTTTGCTAGCCAGTGGATCGTTCCGCAATATTCCTCTCGTGCATCCATTCTCATATTCATTTTGATAATGTTCAATATCTGACATGCATGAAAACATAAAAACAAGTGAGATTTTCTTTGTAATGCAGAAGTGATTCTAATCCAATACTGCCTCCCTGTAAACCCCTTTATGCTATCTCTGCAATTCTTTTAAGAGATGCCATGCATGCTGTAATTTGTTGTGTGCATTAATATAATGTGGCCTACTACTCAAAATATGACAGCTCCAGAAGTGATGACACTTCACAGATGACAGCTTCAACATATAGTAAAGAAGAACAAGTCGACCTGACCTGGCAGATTCAAAATATACTAAGGGAGAACAACTCGACCTGACCAGTCTACCGCAAGAGAAGAGTATCATCTTAAAGAAGATCAGAAGATCAAGCAGATTGAAGATATTACAAGTCTTTCAATACAATGTCGGTTGGCCACCCATGATGAACCAGAGTGCATTTCGAAACTAAAGTAGGAACATTTAGCTAATCAATTAAACATCTCTTAGGTTTACTAATATCAGCAATAATATCAGATATGAATTTGTACAACTAAGCTTGTTTAGCTCGATGGGTGGAGCAGTGCTATTACGACACGAACCACGTACGATGATTGTGGTCATCATAAAATGGGGAAACCATAAGCATGATGAGTACAGTGTTGACCGTGGCAGTGGGATGGCAGATCTGAAGCTGCAAACCGTGCAAAGGGTAGTTAGCAACCAATGTTTGCTTTGAAATAACAACTAAGATTTGGTATGGACAAGAAAGTACGGTCAACAAGTGACAAAGAAATGCAATTATGCTGTCTCTCTATATGTCGCGACATGCATTTGGAAACTCAAGTGGGAACTTTAGCTAACCAATTAAATGTGTTGGTTAACTAATATCAGTACCATATCACAATCATATTTGAACAACTAAGCTTTCGAATTCTGAGTGTTGTGTTGTTTAGCTTGAAGGGTGGAGTAATTCTAGTAAGACAGAAAGCACCTACGCAGATCATAGTAGAGTAGATAAAAGGGGAAAACCCTAAGCATCAAGAGAAAAATCAGGAAAGTGGAACTAGCTGGACCAGTGGGTGGCGCACATGCTTTTCGAAACAAATATAGGAACATTAGGTGACCAACTAAACGTTCTCTGTTTTAGTGATATGAGCTTCATATCATATTGTATTTCAACACGTAAGCTTTGGGTTGAGGTCTTGAGGAGCTGTGCTAGCACGACACGAAGCACCTACGATGATGGTAGTGAATATAAAGGGGGGAAACCATAAGCTTTACGAGTATAGTGCTCGTGCCATGGCGGATCTGAATGTGCAAACCGGACAAAGCTACTTCGCAACCAATGTTTGCTTTCAACTAGCCACTACGATTTGGTACGGACGAGAAAAGTACAGTAAACAAATTACGATCTATTTTCTGGGTGAGATCAATAACTTAAGCACATATGGAAGAGTACCACCTCTCTTGCGACGCCGTGTAGTCCTATGCTGATATGTTGAGGATGCTGCGGGTCTGATGGCTACCGGCGGCGGGGAAGAAGACTTTAGATGGCAGATGGTCGGGTCGGGGGATCTATCCTGTTGCCATGGACGAGGCGGTCGTAGGAGCGGTAACGACAAGGTGGACGACAGCGCCGATGAAGCGGGAGGAGGCGATGAAAGGATCCTGGTCCAGTGCCGTGGATGAGAGACGTCCATCTCTTGCAATGGACGACCGGGTAGGGGTAGCGGCTCCGGCAAGGTGGAGGATGGGGTGGCGGACGGAGGAGGCTGGCCGCAGTGCGGAGGTTGTCCTGCCGCCGACGGTGTACGAATGGGGAAATGGAGGGGAGGGGAGGATCTCAAACTTTGGGACGCGCTTCTCTGAAATGTGGGAAAGTTACGAACTTATCCCCCGTTTAAAATTTCGGACATCACGTCGGTTGGGGATAGGACGGTAATCTCGCATCTCCCAAATATTGTCGGTAACTATTTCGGGCAAGGAGAGGGTGTTTTGCCGCCCACGGTTGGCGCCCACGGTGTATGAACGGGGCTGACGGGTAGGGCGGTTCTGTCATGTCTGAGGAAGTTACACATCTGCCCCTATTTAAAATATTAGCCTACATCGATTTCGGACGACGCGAGTTTCTTTTACCGCCCACCGTGTATGAATGGGGAAATGGAGGAAGAGACACATGTCTTTCGGACGAGCTTGAATCAAATGTGTTTTGCCGCCCACGTTTGGCGCCCACCGTGTCTGAATGGGCTCAGAGGCCATCGTGTCACGTCTGATTGAAGTTACTAGTCTACCCCTATCGACAGCAGTGTAAATCCGGTCGATAAGGATGTCAAGTGTCAGGGGTAGACAGTAATTTCCATCTGGCAAACACTTGCTTCGGGCAGCCCACAAATTATAGTGAGTGTTTAGCCGCTTCGTTCAAAACTTGGGAGAATTAGCATTCACGTTTGCCCTGGGCCCTGGCAAACTAAATTCAAATCCCATTTGTATTCGATTACGAATATCCACAGATAATTCTACGTTTTGTTATTTATTTCTTCGAAACCACAACAGAGATTTATTCCACCTTTATATATGATTATGATTTAGAAATGTCATCATCTTCGAATTCAGTAGGTTGGATACACTCTGAGTCAAACAGTTATTTCATCCAATAGAATATGCTCACACGAAAAACAGTTCACCTTATGTCAATCATACAAGTACTGAGGATTACCTTGCCTAAAAAATTCGGATCATTACAACACATGGATAACATAGGGGATCTTGCAACATAATCCATTCAAAGACATGACACAACATGGAAGTACAATAATCTAATGACAATTTCAACTGGTATCTAAAGAAGAACCGGGATTACCCTGGGCTTCAGATAGCAGAAACAACTGGACCTCCTCCGTCTTCAAACGCAACATTCTTACTTCCTCCAATTCTTGGGTTGCTTGCATAATGCGTGCCGCTAATTCCGTAATATACAGCCTCAAGATAAAGATTACCTCATTCATGGCAGCCACACCATCTCTTTCTGCCTCGAGTAGAGCCTCAAGCACTATAATATCTGTGCTCAGACTGCTCTCTGGCGGTGTTGCCTCTGAACTGCTACCATCTGGTAACATGGATGGCGCACTGCTTCCACAAATAGATTCTGGGGTTGTACATTGTGTCCTAGTGTGAACGGCATCCTGAAAGGTTTCCGCTGGACATAAGTAAGAGATAGTTATCGTATGATCCATGTAGTAAGCTTACATGGTAAACAACAGACGAATTATTGCCGAGCATGGCAAGCTATATTTAAATGGTTCGAAGCAGCATCAGCCAAAAAGAAATTAAAATGGTAAGATGAAACAAGGGATGTAAGAGGCAAATAAACGACATCCGCCAGTCCCATCTAGTTAGTTTTTGCTAGCTCCCTAGTTCATTTTCCTCAAAAAACAAAAACTCTTTTGAACTATCATACCACTAGTGGACTTTAATCGGGATTAAACGGGACCCAGTTGACATCCCTAGTTGAAAGGGAGTGTACCACCGCTATATTTAAGTTGCCAAGGCATCTAAGCAGTTGAAATAATCTGAGAAAGCACTTAACAGTGTGGCCTCATATAAACTACGAAGACAGTCTTGTGATGAAGTTGAGAGGAAAAGTTAAGGACTCAAATGAAATAGGCATGCATTTCTTTACGATACTACAGTAGGCACTGCTGACATATTGGCCAACTCAGGTATAGTGTAACAACAAACAAGCATTCGAATCAAGCAATACAGCAAAGCAGACAACTGAACTATTTGTAGTTCAGTAGGATTACAGGATTAGGGCACAAGCCAAGAAAGCAGCCCACTCGCATTACATTTCACATGTACTAAAACACACTGTCTTACCATATGTTGCTGTGAAGCCTCGCTGCTGTTGCAATGTTCTTTGAAGATATCATCAGCATCCCGTGGTTGCAAATCTAGTTGTTGTAGTTTATTCTGCACCCTCTATTTAGGTAAAATTAATTTTAATCACATGCACTGGTCTGAATTGATCATCGATGGTTCATCTAAACTAATGAAAGAAGGGTGTGTGCATACACGACAATATATCTGCTTCCCTCTATTTTTATGCTTGTTCGAGGTGCCAGCCCCAAAAGAACAAATATTTTGCTTGATGGGGTTGGCAGCTCCATAATTAATAGAAGCATCAAATTAGTCATGCAACTTGGGAAGATCAAGAACACACAAACAAGTAATGAACAGAGGCTTGGAGCAGTGATGTAATAGCTAGCATGAGAAAATGTAGGGTAAAACAAACAAAAAGCAGCGGAACCACATGCTAGTTTGCTGATGTGTAATTAAGCATAGAGAACATTAAGCAGTTTGATGGAACCAACGGGTGGCATCAGAACAACACCATTATCATAAATATAGCATTCAAGAAGTAAAATAGTAGGCAGTGATATCTAGGAAGAACAGTAATACAATACTTAGGACAAAACTAATGCATATTAACTATATATGCACTGGTATGTTAGCACAAGTAACATGTTCACTGCCAGAAGTATGGCCCTAGAGGTGCAAGCAGAATAACGCATCTCATGAAAAACTGAATTATGCCCTGAAGAAATTCAAAGGTGCGGTGCTTATGCTAGGAAAGTGAACGCAGACGCCGGTCATTGGATAATAGTACCTGATTCTCGGTCGCATATGGGTATCGTTGTCAGACTTGATGGCTAAGGATCGTCGATGGTGCTCATGTTGTAGTTGAGTTTGGGCCGGCTGTCGCCATCACTAAAGCGGCTTCGGTGCTATGGTTGCGGCGCCGGTCGACATACAGGAAAGCTCATCCGTGGTAACTGAACAGTTGCATGATAAACAGAAAAACTGAAGGAGTACAAATCGAAATAACCTGATGAGGTTGCGGCGTCGGTAAAGCAGGGCTGGTGGAGTTGAATATGGCGTCCATGGAGCGGGTCCGGTGCAGTGGATGAAGGCTTCGGCGGGCGCGTTGTACAGTGCTTTCGGTGAGGCGGATCTGTTGCGGCGGACGAGGGCTTGTATGAAGGGCCAGCGAAGGGGCGGACGAGGGAGTCAGTGAAGGGCCTACATAGTGGTAGACGAGGGCGCCAGTTAAGCAGATCCGGTGTGGTGGACCCTGATGGCGGTCAAGGAGATCTGGAGCGGTGGACAAGCCAGTCGCTGAAGCGGCTCTGGTGAAGTGGTGTGTTGGCAGTTGGGGGTTCCAAGGTGTGGAAGGTAGATCCGGCGGGGTGTGAGGTCCACCGCTGCGGCGGAGGACTAGATTCGGTGGCTTGCCGTGGTTAGGGGGGTCAGGGAGGGGAAGGGGAGGGTCTCTGGGGAAGAATGTTGGGGGCAAAGAGGGGAAAACAATGGAGTTACCAAAGTAGCCCTTTTCCATTCATGTGGCAGGGGTAAAACAGGAATATCACAGGACTAAACTTTCCTGCGCGTGATATTTCGATGTGAGCGGGAAGTTTGAAAGCTTTTGGAGCCTAAAATTATAAGTGTTCTGCTCTTGTACGGCCGACTATGATATCATGGCCGACAATTTGTTTGTTTTGCATGCAAAAAAGTGCAAGTTTTGAAAATCAATGTCTCCAACTCGAAACTTAGATTGTCCATTCAATTCAAATATGGATCATTGAGCTACTACAAGCAAATACCATCATACGGTCCAATTCAAATGAAATTCCAAATGTGTTTATCCTAAATATGATGAAAAAGCAAAAATGTGTATGTGCAAGAATAAAGTGGATGATTATAAAGTTTGAACATGCATGTATGTGTATATCTCTAGGTTTGATATATGAATTTGAAATCACGAAATCCCGGCTTAAAAAATATACCTCCGTTTAGATGAATTACAAAAGCTAATGATGGAGTCGAATTCCAAAATTCCAATCTTAGGTTTGTAATTTTGGTACATCAAGGTATATAACGCATGTTCAAAAGTATCGGTATCTCATAGTCCAAACTGTGAAACAAATTGGTCAACCATGAGTGCACAATATCTCAATTACACTAAATTCCCTCAAATATAGACACCTCACTCTTTATCTGAAGCCACCCCCACACACATACACACATAGAGAAGTCGTTCTCTCCCCCAAACACCAACACACGAGCACATTAACACCCCTCTCTCTTCTAAAGTCGGACCCCAATATAGGTCTCTATCACTTGTCTCTCAGGCATGCACACATCTCTCCCCTCACTCTCTAGGTCTCCCGCTATCTCTCGTTCCCAAGAACACGCACTATGTAGGGTGTATATTTCCCATACACACAAAACGTCGCCCCCAAACGTCTATCTCCCTAGTTATGTGGTTCTCGCGCACTCACCTCACACACCACCCCCACTACAAACAAGCACACTTTTGTCTCCTTGTGCACCACTCTCCTCTTTCTATCTCTCCCACATGCGGACCCACCCCAGCTCCTTCCATGTATACATATATGTCGTGACTCTTTCCATAGCTCCCTAATGTATCATCGTTCTCGATTTCGCACATTGTTCTCTACACCATCTATTCTAGATCTCTCATGAAGTCCCTATCACACACACGATGACCCGCTTCCCTTGCGTCTTCGTACATAGGCCGATTTCGAACAACATCAACATTGTCTCCCTATCTATACGCCATTTATGGACACAAACGACCCCTCTCGCCCCCTCTCTATCTCTCTCTCTCCGTCGCTATCTCTCTCTCTCTCTATCTCTCTCTCTCTCTCTCTCTCTCTCTCTCTCTCGCTTTCACACCCCTCTCCCACACACACACTCGATGTCTCTTCCAAATAGTCTGCTCCCCCTGCCCGCACCCATGCTATCCCGCTACTACACATGTCACACCATTCCCCTTCCCTTATACTAGGTTTACATCATTAGTGGTCTCTCTACTCCACATACACACTCTCCCTCTCACACACAAACGCGTTCACAAACACACACACATACACACACACACACACGCACAAACACCCATTTATCTGGATCCTCATCTCTCCCCATGTCCGCATGTGTATCTCAGCACTCACTCTCTAATTATGTATATGTGTCTCCACGTTACACAACACAAAGCCCCATGTACATGTCTCTCTCTATCCTCCACACACATAGACACAAAGAATCTGTTATCATTGCCTTAGTCTCTAACATATCACACATGTGCACTGTCTCTCTCTCTCTTGCAAACATGCCCAACAAGGGTTTCCCCGTGAATAACTTACCATCTATTCATCAACAGTCGTGGCAGTACAGCAAACACGAGACGTGAAAAAGAATAAATCTACACGTGCTTAGACCACCTAGTATGACTACTAGGACTAGAGCAAGCCAAAAAGCGTGTCGCCGTCACCCCCTCCTTATTGGCAATGGGAAAATCTTTGTTTTACACAGTCGAGAAGTCATTGTGCTAAGGCCCCACATGCCGAGGCGTTGAATAGAATGTAGATGCTAGTTTACGGGAGCAAGTATCGGTAATACGTTTGTATCTCCATACTTATAGTTCTTCTCTTATAAAAAACCGAGTTGGTGATGATGGTATGTGTGCCATCTTGCAATATAGACCGTTCGATCTATATCTGACGGATAGAAATTAAACTAAAAGATACCCGCACCCATCTCCACATTTGCAGACAAGGCCTTTCCTCATTCATCCTTATCTCCAACAAACCTCATTGTTGAGCAATTAAGAAAGGAAGCCTCTGGAACAAACTGGCCTGGTGGCCGCTTCCGGCGTCGTCAATCCCCATGCCTCCGGTCAGTCCGACCACCAATCACCACCACACCCCACTCCTCTTCACCTTATCTCATATTTCTCGAGATATCATTAGTTTTACACATGGGATTACTCCCGCAAGGGTCAATCACAACAAGTTTTTTATAAAAAAATGCATCTTGATGTTCTGTGCAATGCACGGATCTTGCTAGTACTTACCATCCGTCGTTTCTGACCATTAGATCTACTTCTAACGACTGTGAGGTAAGTTGTTGCCTTTTCTCACCAACATCCCATCTATCTACCAATTTGCAGAAAAACTCATAATTAGTATCTTAAAACCAACCACATCTCTCCCTGACTTCACCAAAACAGCCCAAGGAATATATTCTAATTGAAACATAATATATCTCTAGTGACATTTGTATATCAAAATTAGAGTGTTTTGCATCAAGTTTGTGAATAAGTATTATTCTAATTATGATTCGTTGCAATGCACATGAACATTGCTAGTATTTCCAACCATGCATTTTTTTGTAGTATTCCATAGTTTCGAGTTTTCCATCAAGATATTAGTCACTCATGGTTGATATTTACTTTCAATCATGTACACATATGCACTATGTAACTAGCCTTGCTTATTGGCTTCTAAAGCTTAACTTTCACTCATACTTATAATATGTAGAGTATTTAACAAAAAAACTACCACTTTCAACCAGCCCTAGGAAGAATCTATTGTACAAAAAATAGCAAAAACATACCCAAAATTTCTTAATCCACGCCAAAAACTACTACCTAGTACTCCTACCGATTATGTTCGTTTAAACCCATTTATGACAAGGTTGGCCCACACGTCCGTGCTGACGAGGCAGCTTAAACCAACACATTTTGTTTGATCCTTGACACGAGGGACCCACATCTGACCTTCTATCCTGCTATTCCCCCTCAAATCATTATTTTTCCTGAACATTACTTCAAACAGTACTGATGCGTGTTCGAAGGTGGCCCCAGTGATGAGCGAGTTGGCCGCCGCTCCACCGGACGAGTCGGACGCCGCGCTGGCCTCCGCACGGGTTGGCAGGCTGGCCCGAGCGTGACTCACGAGCGAGCAAGCCGCCGCGCTGACCGTAGCTCGAGCCAGATGGCTGGCCTTAGCACGGCGCGCGCGAGCAAGCCGATGCACTGCCGTGCCAATCTAGATAGCAAACCTTGCAGAGAAGCAGCTAGACAGAGCTATCTTGGCTAGCTAGCGGCCGCGAGCGCCGGACAGAGCTGGCATCCGGGCTGCCGCAACATGGGCTCTGCACTGCTGGCGGTTTTGACCTTGCCTTCTGCCGGCGGCGGTAGCTGCGTCCCATGGCCGAGGATGACTAGGTGGACGGGCCGGTGGTAGGAGGTCACTCGGGCATTTTTGTGCAGACTGACATGTAGGTCCCACAAGTCATAACGCCCGGTCGAATAGAAGGCGTTGACTTAATGGGCGGCATGAGCCCTGTCAGAGGTTAGAGTTAGATTCTAACCCTGAACTAACTCTAAGCAAAGTGGTGTTTGGATGGCAGGGTTAGATTAACAACAAATGTATCCAAACAGGGCCATGGGCTGAAACGTGCCTATAACGACACTTTGTAGAGTAGTCGCTTCTTGGTAGGGCTGGTTGGTAAGAGCATGTACAATGGTTGATAAGGTAGTCTTATCTTAAGTCTGCCATGTATGCAAGTATTAGTAGTTTCTTGGCATTTTAGTGGTTTCTTGCATTATTAGGGTTTCTTGTAAGGAACAATGTACGTACTACTAGCGATAGAAGGCTATTCAAGGTTGCGTTGTACTCCAACGAGTACTACTAGTGGTCGCGGGAGTGTATACCTCGTTTTGTGGGTTCGATCCCGGCCGAACGCATGGTGGCCTTTTTTTTAAATAGTAACTTTGCTGCGAGCCAATATTTTACACGGGTAGTTTGAGTTTTGAAGTCAAACGGACGTGGGGCACCACAATCTGGGTGCACTGGACAGCCTAGCCACGTGAACGGGTTTTCCTTCCCAGCATCCTGTGGCTCGCGTGCTCGCCCTAGCCGCACCTCGCTTGCAGCTTCCTCATTAGCTAGTAGCATATTTAAACTAGCGCCTCCCAATTAAGCCCGAGGAGCCAGAAAAGCCTGGCGGGGCATTGGGAACTATGCAATATGGCTCTGTATGTAAAGTGCTCTACTACTACTCTGTAGCTTGTGGCGTTGCATGCATGGACTTCACTCCATTATCGGCTCTACTATAAAAGAAATTCCTCTTGATGTGTTTTTTTTGAAACGGAGGCAAAAGCTTTGCTTCATCTCATTCATAAAGAAGGAACTACTAACAAAGTTCGACGAGATCCATTACACCTCCACAAATGGAAGCGAAAAGTCTAGTCTCGCTGTATCAAATAACTCAAATATTCTGCCCCCGCTGTAACCCGCTGATAAACAGGTTGCTAGTGTGTGCGTGAGAGGAGCGGCTAAGTAGGCCAGCTACGTGAGAGGAGTGGTTGAATAGAGCACCGAGAGTACCCACTAGGCCACTATGCATTGATAGTACAACGATGGTTCTAGAGAACAGTAGTACCCTCCACTTCCAACTGTAGCTCCTTGGCCCTGAGATTTAAGAGTTCAAAACTGGTGCACTATACTAGACTAGACTAGAAGTACAGTACATCGCACTACTAGTTGAGAAAAAGTAGTACTAGTACTGCTACAGTATGAGTACGTACTCCTCCGTCACATAATGTAAGACATTTTTTGACACTAGTTGGCGTGTACAAAAAATAGCAAAAACATACCCAAAATTTCTTAATCCACGCCAAAAAGTACTACCTAGTGCCAAAAAATTCTTACTAGTGCTATTATTTACAGTATAATGCAATCCCATAATGTTCCATAATGCTAGTACTAGTAGTAAATAGTAGCCTCACCCCTTCACTAAGGAACGATCTACAGTTGGAAGGGACGAGGCCCTGCGGTTACTATGCTCTTATCTCCTCCTCGCCAGTGCCCCTCCCCCCGAAGAGAAGGCAATTCGTCGTTGCTCCCATGGATTCACCAGGTGGTTCTCCTCCTCGTCGGGGCTGGGAGACCTTGGATGACGATCCTATGGGAGAAATTGCACGCCGCTCCGATCTCCTCACCGCTGCAAGACTCGGTGCTTCCTGCACCAACTTTTTCAAGACGGTGCTTAAACAGGCTTGGGAAAAGACCATGCTTGTTGGTCTTCCATGCGTCCTCGAGGAGAAGGTTATTCTATGGGACAATCCCTCGAACAGTCCACCGCTCCCTGGCCATGGTTGCAAGTTGACTCCGCTAGAGTTGCCGACGTTGAGAGGTAGTCGGATTTTGTCCGATGAGCATGTCAGTAATGGAGTTTGATCATGTAGTACTCAGTTATTCCATTTCCATTCCGTAATTTCTCCGCTGCCCACCGTCTTATATATAGGTCTGGGTCGGTGCCAATGAAGATTGGCTTGCATACCTCCTGTCGGATACCACCATCATTTTGCACAACATCCACAACAGTGCAGCCGTTCCGGTAGACCCCTTCTCCACCATTGGGATCGACCTTCCGGACTGGATGGGCTTGAATATGTATGATGATGCCTCCATGAGATTGAAGAAGATAGCAATTGCGGACCCGTCGACAAAGCGACGCAGCTACGACGATTACTATCTCATCGCGGTGTTCGACATAAGGATTGCCATCAATGCAAGAGGCAGTAACGGCAGAGGCTGGCGCATGTTGGTGGCGGCAGATTTGTACCCCTACGCGTTCGAAGACGTCGTGCGCCATCTAGGCCGCATCTTCATGGTGACAAGCCAGGGGACTTGTTTCGTTTGGTTGCCATCCTACGGTACGGGAGATTACAAACGTAATGCACAAACCATCATTTGCATCCCTAATGGTACTCCATTATTTTGCAGGGACCAGTCATCCCCCGATCAAAATAAGATCGCCGATCCTAGATGTGCATTTCCATCCGCGATTCGGTCTAACCTGGAACCTTGTAGCTGACTTTGGCATATTGGGATCAACTATCTTAGCAGTCTTTACCCATGGTACCACTGATGTGCAACATGGTCACACAATCTACCACGATCGGACCGTCACCATCTACCTAGGTATTCCATTTTTAACCCTCCCGCCTTCTCTTTCATTATTGTACTAGTAGTATACTTAGTAGTACTAGTAGTACTTTTTACCTTGGAGGACGCGTATAGCTAGCTAGGCCCTTGAAGACTTGAACCCACTAGCTGCCACCATTTTTGTTTTTCCATGTCTTACTATCTCATCCATGTAGCCAAGCGTGGCTATATATAATAAGCCGGTTATTTTACTTCCTCTATACCGGAGTAGTACTATTTGCTGCACAGTATTACTGACCGCCATATTTGAGCACAACATTATTATGCATGGACCTTGACTATGTACGTCACCATGTGTCCAGATATGAGATGCCGCATGTACTAGATGAACAGCGCCGAGTTCGACCCCCGTGATGCTACGTGGGTGCCGAGGAACACTCTTGGAGAGTACTTGCTTTTCATCGGGGATAGCTACCCCATTGTGAAGCGGATGCCACCTTCTGTGCACGACATAGAAGGCCTGCCGTTCATGAAGCATGGTTGTGTCTTCAGTACGCACCACCGGATGAACGACATGCTGGGACACGCTATCCCTGATTTATGCTGCTTTAGCTTGGATGAGTCTCCATCGTGTGGAACCGGACTAGAAAGCTGCGACAATGATTCCCATTGCCCACCGCTATGGATCGTGCCATCCATGAAGAACACCTGGGACTGGAACCTGGAGGAGGACATGTAGCCCATCTATAACGTGTAAGTGGAGTACGGTAATTGTGAACGGTAGCGCTGTGAATATATGTAGACTAGTCGTGCACAAATTTATCACATGAATTGGAGATGAACTTGTGTGGCATACTGGCATTAGTCCTTTAGAATTTATTACTAGTAAATGTGTTATGTGTAAGTGCAAGTTGTGTGGTCGTTGCACGGGCTCCAACACGCTCTTTGAGAAAAAAAGGTGGCACAACTTTGGATATACGTGACGTGGCGGCATCATACAGTAGCATTGTTTGCTATAGTTGTAGTACACTCCTACTAGGACGACAACTCCTATAAAACCTTGCGCTTGGATCTTTGCCTCTTCGGGAGGTTCAACAGTTCATACTCGTGTGAACCTTGCACTTGGCTCTTCGCCTCTTCGAAAGGTCCAACAATGATGATACTGCAGTACAATATGCTTCTGGCAATCTGACACCAATTGAACTACTGCACGTCCACCGCGAGGGCGAGGGAGAGGGAGAGGGAGAGGGTGCTATAGTCAAAAGACTCAAAACCTTCTCCTTGTCCTGTGAACCACCACGCGCGTGGGCGAGGGAGAGGCGTAGTAAGCAAGCTTCTCCTCGTTCGGCAAGTTGACGGGACACATCAAAGTAGTACTAGTACTAGTAGTCCATACTGCATCCTTTCCTATTAATATGGCTCAATTTGAAACGAGAAAAATATATTCGCGGTCAACGTATGTAACAATACGCTCTTTACGGTCACTATATATAGTTTTGCGGTGATTATACGATCACTAGCCCATCGTAGAGCATCGTATTGCACCCTACTGACCGGCCACATAGTCGACGTGGCACTTCGTTGATTGGTTAAATTGTCACATGGTTTCTAGGTCCCACCTGTCAGTTGTCAGAGCAAAGAAATCAGTTAAACAAAACTTTACGCAGGCGCGACATGAGTCCAACCCTTGCGCGCGAACCACCCTGGCTGTGTATGTGAGTGCATGCACGTGTACCTCCCTCGGTCTTCCAACAAAGAGTGTACATCGGCTAAAAAACAAAGAGTGTAGAACATGATGTACATCTACACTTCCAATGCATTTAGCCTTTAATCTAAATTGATATTGATTGACTAATGCACCAACTTGTGCTCTACGTATATGCTACATGTCTATCCTTAATTACAGCATGCAACGGCCTTCATTTAACCTTCTTATCTCAATGGTTGCATGCACACATAAGTCTGCTACTTTTGGGCGTTAATTGTGCCCTGGTCAATGTGTAAATCTCTAAATGTACAGTCTTTCACGAACGTAGGGAGTAGGTTGAGCACTTGAGCGTGAGCGTGTGTGTTGCATCGTGTGCTGTGTGCCGCATGGGTGCGTGAGTGTTGCGTGCGTCAATGTGTACATGTGAGTGTTGCATGTTGCATGCATGCATGCATGCATGGGGCTTACTCCCTCCCATTGACATGTTCATATTTCAAGCTTCCTCTGTTCCCTCCATATGGTGATACTCCCTCTGTTCCCAAATACAGAGTAAAAGCCTCCCTCTGTTCACAAATATGGAGTAAAATGAGTGAAGTGAGTGTAGAGGCATAGGGATACTATAGAAAGGAAGTCTTCGCAATCCATTATTCCCCATGTCGGTCAGATAGAACTATATTCAACTACTTTTCGCAGTGAAGTGAAAATACACGCTGCAGGAGATGGGACACGTAATTAATAAGCTGAACCAGCGTGTTGGTGTTACTAAATCAGCCTTACCCAGTACTGCCATCATGTTCTCCAGTAGAGCACGCTTCCGCAGATACGCCTACGCACCTCTGTCCTCCATTAACTGACATATGGGCCCCAGTGGCGGACCTAGCCCACTGGGTCAGGGTGGGCCAATAGTGCAATTGTACATATAATTATATATTTTTTCTTTTATTTTTTAGCTTTTTCCCTATGGTATAAATCCCATTATCCCATCTCAGGGTGGGCCATGGCCCACCCTGTCCACCCTCTACATCCGGCACTGATGGGCCCTCTTGTGGTAGACCCACATGTCATCGGTGTAACTATTTACACTCTGAAGGACAGTATATCCTTGTAGTAGTACTAGTAGAAGTGATATTTAATGCACTTTCTTCCCCGTCTTCCACTCTTCTTCCTCCTCTCTTCCCCATCGTCGGTCGCACACCATTTACCCCCGCTCACTGCTCGCCCTTCCACGCCATCTTCCTTGGTAGCGCGCACGGACCATATCCCCCCGCTCACTGCTCGGCCACACGAGGAGAAGCTTCTTCGCTCGCACGCTCAAATCCACTTCCCCGCTGGCTCGCAGGCACCGAAAACCCCAATGGCAGAACCGACTAACACGTAGAGCCGCGATTGGAATTCCCTCCCCGATGTTCTCTTGGAGCAGATCTGTAATCGTATGGACCTACTCAGCACCGTCCGTCTGGCCGCATGCTCCGTGTCTTTGTACCATCTACTCATCTGCAACCGGCCGGCTCTTTTCAAGACACCCTGCTTGCTGATGCCCGATCCTCGCAGGTGGCCCAAACACCGAGTTGACGATCCTACAGAGGTTGTCGTGGTGCCCCTCGACATGCTACCATTACCCGTCCACCTGTCCTTCATGCGTGGCCACTACTGGGCAGGCATGAAGGCCAACTGGATCATCCTCATCCACCAATCCGGTAGTCCGTGGCGTCTCGTGGATATCTACACCCAGTGAGAGATCACCCTTCCATCATTGGATACCGCCGCCATCGAGCCTCCACTACAAAAAAAAGACACATCCATGACATTTTGGGCTGAACGAATTTTTTTTTCTGTCATACATATGACACTTCTATGACGATAATTGTGACAAAACCTGGTATCATCATAGATGTGGTGGGATCCTACTTCTATGACAAAAAATCATGACAGAAAATGGGATTTTCGTCCTGGGCGGGCCGGAGACGCAGTTGCATGACATTCTTTGGGCCGTCCGTGACGGAAAAAACCGTGGTAGAAGCGAGGGGGAGGAAAATTTCGGGGAGTTGCCGGGTACGGTGGGAGGTCGGGGGCCGAGCGATGCGCGCTTCTCTCGTACACGTGCGAGGCATTGGCTCTAACTGAACCCGAGCGATTGCACTGCAGGCTACGCGTTACTGAACCCGAGCGATCGATTGATGGCTGTTAACTGAACCCGATGGAGCGATTCCTTCGCTACTGCTGCTAACTAAAGCCGATCGATTGGATGAACAATG
>NC_041383.1:498493162-498520525 GCF_002162155.2 Triticum dicoccoides | reverse complement strand
GGCATTGCCTCTGGATGAACAGGACCCCGTGGTGTGGAGGGCTGGATGAACAGTAGACGGTGGAGGGGTGGCCGTGGAGGGGTGGTTCAACAGGACCCCATGGTGTGGAGGGTTGGATGAACAGTAGACGGTGGAGGGCTGGATGAACAATAGATGGTAGAGGGGTGGTTGAACAGTAGCTGGTGGAGTAGCGCGTGGTGGAGGCTAGATGAACAAGAGCCCGTGGAGGCTGGAGGAGGTCGACGGTAGCCTGTGGAGGCTAGAGGAGGTCGACGGTGGAGAGGAACATTATCTTGTGGAGTCCCGTTTTGCGGTATGCCACAACCCTCCCGATGAACAGGACCCCTGTTTCAACCGTAGCGCTCCAACACAAGCCCGTTTCGTACGTTTTGCGGTACGCCACACCCCTCCCGATCAACATGACCCCCGTTTCGACCATAGGAGGCCTGTTTCGTCCGTTTTGCGGTACACCACACCCCTCCCGATCAACAGGACCCCCGTTTCGACCGTAGGAGGTCCGTTTCCTCCATTTTGCGGTACGCCACACCCCTCCCGATCAACAGGACCCCTGTTTCGACCGTAGGAGGTCCGTTTCCTCTGTTGTGCGGTATGCCAGGCCCCTCCCGATCAACAGGATCCCGTTTCGAACGTGGCCGGTCGAACACAGGGCCGTTTCCTCTGTTGTGCGGTATGCCAGGCCTCGTTTCCATCGCCTGTTCCGTCCAAGCCCTCCCGATGAACACGACCACGCATTCCGTTCCGACCCAGCCGGTTGGCTCCCCATGAACATGACGATGACGTTGTTTCTCCGTTCCGACCCAGCCATGTACGTATGCGCGAGTTGGCGTTCGAGACCCTGCCCGTATGTACGTACGTGGCCGTATTTTCTTTCTTGCACCCTCGCCGCTGTACGTACGTCTACATGCTAGTGCGCGCCTCTACTACGACACGTGCGCACCTCTACATCCACCAGTATATATGTACGTACACGTTCGCGACCATAATGACAACTCTACGTACGCTTCGACCAGGTTGGTCCCGACTTTCAGGCACTTCCTTGCGTGCAAAGATGTAGCTGGTGGGTCCCAGCAGTCAGGGGGGCGAATCGCTTTTTTTTTGCCCGGACACACTTCCTTGCGTGCGAAGATGTAGCTGGTGGGTCCCAGCAGTCAGGGGGGCGAATCGTTTTTTTTTGCCCAGACGCACTTCCTTGCGTGCGAAGGTGTCGCTGGTGGGTCCCAGCGGTCAGGGGGGCGAATCATTTTGTTTTTTTGCCTGAACGCACTTCCTTGCGTGCGAAGATGTAGCTGGTGGGTCCCAGCAGTCAGGGGGAAACGTTTTTTTTGTGAAATACTGTGGCCCGTCCGGCGGGTCCCAGCTGTCAAGTGGAGGAATCATAATTTTTCGCGTAATAAGGAGGCACTTCCTTGCTGCGGCCGTGGACCCAGCTGTCAGCCTCTCCACGTATAGTCCACGTCCGATGGAAGTCGTTCCTTGACCACGTTGACCACACCGCACCGAGAGCACCAGGGCGGTGGACGACGGCAAGGCCTAGGAAGGGGACGACGGGGAGACGGGGAAGACACGACAGTGGAAGCCCACACGGAGAGGTGTACGAGGGTTCACTGGTTCGGCTACGGTGTGAGGCTGCCGTCGCCGCATGGCCTGGCCAGCGGTAGGAATAGTAGGGGGCGGTGAGGCCTTCGCGGCAGCACAGCCAGCCACGGGAGGCAGGAGCATGCGGCACGACCTGCGCTGCTTTGGGAGGCTGGAGCAAGAAGACCAGAGGTTGAAGAAGCACTACGGCCGTTGGATGGACATCGTACAGTCACTTGACCTAGAATCGTTCATACGGACTAAAGTTGACAAAGGCCCCCGTCCCAGTCAACTTAGTAGGACCACAATTCAGCCTCCCATCGTGGTGGGTCCTAGCTAGCAGGGGGAGTATTCATTTTTTTGTGCGAAATAAGGAGGCACTTTCAGTGGGTCCGAGCTGACAGCACGGGGAACGTTTTTTTCGCGAAATACGCTGGCCCGTCCAGTGGGACCCAGCAGTCAGGGGGGAAATGTTTTTTCGCGAAATAAGGTGGCCCGTCCGGTGGGTCCCTACTGTCAGGTGGAGGAATAATTATTTTGCGCGTAATAAGGAGGCACTTCCTTGCGGCCGCCTGGACCCAGCTGTCAGCCTCTCCATGTACAGTACTCTTCCGATGGAAGTCGGTCGTTGACCATGTTGACCACGCCGCGCCGAGAGCACCAGGGCGGTGGTCTGGACGACGGCGAGGCCTAGGAAGGGACGACGCGGAGCCGGGGAAGACGCGACAGTGGTAGCCCGCGCGGAGAGGAGTATGAGGGTTCACCTGGTTCAGCTGCGGTGTGAGGCTGCCGTCGCTGCAGAATAACAGGGGGTGTGGGTGAGTAGAGGGATGGCCTGGCCAGCGTTGGGAGTAGTACGGGGTGGTGAGGCCTCTGCGGCATCACAGCCGGCCACGGGAGGCAGGAGCACGCGACACGACCGATGCTGCTTTGGGTGGCTGGAGCAAGAAGACCAGAGGTTGAAGAAGTACTACGGCCGTTGGATGGACATCGTACGATCACTGCAACTAGAATCGTTTATATTGACTAAGTTGACAAAGCCCTTCGTACACGTCAACTTAGTAGGCCCACAGCTCAGATTTCATAGAGAACATATAGCCCATTTGCGATTTGTAAGAATGTACAACCCATTTTTCAATTATAATGGAATTTACTATAGCCCATTTACAGTTTGTTAAAAGTACAACCCAACTTCTAGCTAGGACAACGATTAATAATTTCAAACAACTGCTCAAAACAGAATTCAAAACAAAATTCCCACATTTTGATGGGATCCGAAATATTTTTATCTGAAATTTCTAGTCAGGTTAAATATAATTTCAAAATAAAGTTGTATCACGTTAAAGTCCAACAAAATATTGCGCGCGCAACAAGTAATGAAATTAAAATTTCCAAATTCCAAAAATAATATATTTTTCAAACTAATTACGTGTTTGGTGCATAGTAATTGCCTAGTTAAAATAATTACATCTCATTTATTATTTCTTAAAGTCCATTTTCTTGTTATGCCTAATGCATACCTCCTAGGAAACTTTGCAGCCCAGCGGGGCGGATAAGAAGTTGACCCGGATATTTGTGTACAACTGTCGGCCCAGTTGCATTGCTGATGTTGAAAAAAAAGGCCTGTGTAGTACAGTACAACCTAACATGGTTACTCAGCCCACATTCAGTGACGCTGGAAAGGCCCAAACAAGGCTTCTGTACAACTTTTTGAAGTCACTGGGCTCAATTAATAACTTAAGAAAAAAGTTAGATTACAGTGGAACCTAATTAAAAGTTGTCGCGAGCAAATAAATAATTCAACGGGTCCCACTTGTGCGTGTGCACGTGTGTGTGTGTGTGAGAGAGAGAGAGAGAGGGAGAGAGAGAGAGAGATAGAGAGAGAGACCCATCGGTTGATTCTCGTAAATACATCTTTTAGCCATATGCATTGCTGATGCTCAGTAAAAACTTATATAGTTGACACAATCATATAGAACATCATAGCACACTGAACTTGCATACAAAAATTTCACGCAGGCGGCACAATTAGAATGGAAGCAGTGGATCGCTACGGGAAGGGTTATGTTGAAACCAACAAAGTTGTACATAATGGTTCATCGTGTTTATAAATGACGGGGAAATATCTTGAATGTTGTGCAAAGAAAACAGACAGACGACACAATAAGTTCTGCTAGCACATTAAGTTGACGTACAACCCTTTCTAAAAAAAAGTCCAGGTACAAAAATAGAACAGGTCACAATCAAATGTACTGGCATATTACTGCTTCAGACCCATAGCTCGGATTTAACTAGTACTATCTGACAAGATTTAGTTGTTACCTCAAATTAGAGCACATCCAGGCAGCCAGCCCTGCCTCTTCTCCCAAAGAAGCAGTGGCCTCCGCCGCACGATGGAGTAGGTCCTGTGCCATCCATCGTTCCGAGCAACATGGGGAAAGTCTGACATTGATTCCTGTAATGGACGTCGACAACGGACCCTGGCACCAGCGACGGCGTTAGTACTTCGATTGATGGATTGACCACTTCTTCGACATGCACGATCACTCGATACAGGTACATCCCTAACGTGGTCTGCAGCGGCCTTGGTGGCAACAAATAGTACAACCCCGGTTCCTGCACCGGTATCTCAATACCAATCACCTTCAATATGGTGGACGGCTTCTTCATCCATGCCATAACAGTCAGAGCCCACCTGTCTGGAGGAACAAACATACTTACGAGCTCGCCTCCAAGGTCTTTGATAAGCTCGTTCATGGACTCGTTGTTCCAAGCACGTCGAGACATGCCGTGGAAGGTAAGCTTTGTTAAAAACTCAAACTCAGAGGGCACCGAGCCCCATCCTGGGTGCCACCGATCAAAGCTCACCACTGCAGGGAAGATTCGAACACGACTGCAGTCGAAAGTTGTCCGGAACCTGACGAAGAAATCAGCCGGTGGTGGACAAACTTCGACGAGCAAGTCACTTATTTGGATGCCGTGCGCAATGCCAAGAGCTTTGACAAGGTCGTCCGGCGAGATGAGAGGCCGGTCGCCGTTGATGGTTACCATCAACACTTTGCCGGCAAACTGGTCATCAAACGCCGCCATGCCACTGTTGAGCGACAGCACGCAGCGACCGAAGGCAGGACGGACCTCAGGATCTCCGGCTCGGAGATCCGCGTTGACCGGTGACATGATAGTGCGCTTGAGTACATGGAGTACAGGAGGGGGATTTGGCAAAACTGGAGTAGGAATCGAGATTCCAGAGGTGGGGGAGGGGCAGGAGACAGGGGATGAAAAGGTAGCATGAATTTCGAGCACGCGCCAATATGCTCTCGGCGCGCAAGCGCACGAAAACACCGATGGCGCCCACATGTCGGCTTAAGAGTCCTTATTCTTTCTTTTTTGGAGAGCCTGGCCTTTTTTTTCAAGATCTTTTGAGAACCCGGCCCGGGAGTCATAATTGACCTGTTTGGCATTGCGTTACTACTCGGCCCATATTCAATGACATCTCATTGGCCCAAGCAAGTGTACATCATCGAAAAGGCAGTGAGCTCAAATTATATAACTTGAAAAAAGGAGATATACTCTGAACACTGGAGAATGGTGATGCCCTCATTTAGCCCACCAGTAGTTCGAGACAATAAACAGTTCGAAACAACGATATATACAACATTCAAACACTGACTAGTGACTACTACTAACATAAACAACAAGACATGATAGTTCATAAGAAGTCTTGCTACACCACCAAAACGTACCCATCTGCAACGCTCAAACTCTCGTGATCCAGACGAGAATGACATTCTAAACAGAAGCAACTATTACATAGAAAGAGTGACATAGACGAGGATGACCAAATGACAAGGAATATGCATAACAAAAGAAAGAACTACCCATCCAGAATCAGCAGCAAAGACAACAAAGTCATTCGAAGAGATGATCCAACACCATCATAATTTGCAGCCCCGCTTCAGCGACTAGTGATCCAGAGACACCAGTACTCCACCCTTTCGATGCAACAGCCCAGTTACCTATCAACCTGAAGGCTTGAACCACATCACTGCCTGTCGTAATTGAGACATCCAAGGATCAAAGTTAATATAGATGCCTTTGTCATTCTCACCTTCTTTTGGCTGCAGGCTGTATCATTGACAATCAGGGGAGTTTGCTCCCGAACTCCTAGGGCTCGCTGTGTAGACACAGTTTTCCATAGCAAACAGAGCCTCTCTGCCATCAAGGTCCTTGCCAACGGTGATCTCCTGGTTAATTAGATAATTGAGTCCGAGAAACAGAGAGTGTGAACCAAGGCTGTTTACCCGCCTCCAACTAAAAAAATCCTAAAGGCCCCAACAAGCTGGTATCCTGCTCATAGACGTAACAGCCATTGTACGGATACTCACGTATTACACGGTGCTTGTATACAGTGGGGTTTTTGCAATATAATTTTTCCGGCTCATGTGTCCGAATGATCATCAGTCTTTTGCCGTCGTCTGATCGAGCGAGGAACCAGTTGTGCTTCCCTCTTTTTGGCAAAGGTGGTGTAATTACAAAGGGCAGTAACTGTAGGGACACTGCATCATATCAAAAAGGATAGGTGTTGTTAATGTAAGATCAGCATTGTTCAGAGTATGAGTAGGATAATGCAAGAAAAAACATTGATATGTCCCTGTTGGAACTGGGAGAAAAATACAGGGAAATTTATACTGGGTTCGAAAATATAGAAGTTCCATGCATGGTTATACTCATGTTATCTCGCAATCGATTCTTTACAGGAAACTACCATGTCATGCATGTTATGTAATCATGTTCTGTCCTCACAAACAAATTCTTCAAGGTAACTAACAGAACATGCATTGTTATATACTCGTGTTCTGTGGGCAAAATTTTTGTGAGGATATTATTCTAGCCATTGATTGCTGAAGGGCGAATATAGGTATGTACACATGGTAAGCATTGCAGGATTTCACTACTTCCAAATATAGAGTTCTCCATATGCACATTTACTTCCCTAATGTATGGTTAGATGAAACCAATAGTGTGTTGCATGTTTCTACATCATGAAAATGAGGAAACTAACATGGCCATTGATACACACTCATATTTAGTAGTAGTATATAGATTACTGCAAAATAAGGATAATATCCATATATTCCTAACCGTTTGATTATTCAGGGTACAAATTGGCTGTAATGACATGGTCACAATCGCATGAATTAACTCATTCCAAATATAGCTGATTTACGGCGTCTCTAATATATTGCCATAGTTCTACTCAAATTCTACTCAAACAGGGATATGCCAATCATCACAAAAAGTTCAAACAGTGTCATGGCGTCATCATTAACATGAGAAGGAAACAACTTACACGCGCCGTCCCAGCAATACATGGTGCCATCTACTTTGTCAATTGCGTAGATGATGCCATTGTGTTCAATAGCATCACAAAAGTGTGTATCAGCTTTGACGATGATCCACTGCGAGCCGAGTTGTCTCCGACTAAAAAAGGCACCGGCGTAAAGATAGGCGAGTCCGCGGTCGAACAAGGCAATTAGCTTGAAGTCTGCGTAATTCGCATGTCGTGTGGGTACTTGGCAGATTACAATCTTTTGCAAAACAAGGTCCGTCCAACTGACGTAGTAATCTAGATGACTTGGACCGCGATGGTAATACTCTATATAATCCAACGGAGGAAGGATAATCTCATGGGAGGTCTGGAAGTTCACGAGCACCAACTTTTTACCGTCTTATGTGAAGGCAGCCATCTAGTGGGAGTTCATGCCAACCTAGTACATACCTACCAAGAAGTTTCGGGCGATGGTGATCAGATCGATGTCGAGGGAAATGATGTACGGCGACACACTACATACCTGCAAAGAAGTTTCAGCTAATGGAGATCGGTTTGAAGTCGAGGGGCATCATGCACGCCTCCGTATCATGGTGAGCCAATCTCGCAAGACCAGATAGCAGCAAGCAGGGTGTCTTCAAAAGCTTAGGCCTCGCTTCGACGATGGCCGTGTGCATGTCCCTCGAGCATGCAGCCAGCCGCAGGGCGGTCAACATATCCATACACGAACAACAAAGGTCATGGATGTCACTGGGGAGATTGCTCCAATCGCGGCTCATATGGATGCTGCGCGGTTCGCGTTCGGCCATGGTGGAGTTTGGAAGGGGGCTTGATTTACAGGGGAGAAGGATGTCGGTGCTGGAGCGGCTAGCGAGGGAATAGTGGTACTGGGGGAGGCCAGTGAGGCGATGGTACACGGGGGCACAGTGAGATGGAGACGGAGACGGAGACAGAGAAGGAGATGGAGATGGAGTGGTGCTATGGGAGCGGAGAGGAGACGAGGCGAGGCGCCAATGTGCTGTACAGCGGCGGTGACAGACTGCACAGTGCACAGGGTGAGGCTGACTTTGGTAACCCGAACACGCCGCCTCGCCTGGACTAGTTTCAGGCGCAGGGTGTTGTCACTTCACTGTGAGGACCAGATGAATAGTATTTTGACCATCAAGTGTGGAACATGAGTACTCCAGTATTGTATAGCGGAAATAGGTCTCCCGTGCTAGCATGCCTGTTCACTTCATCGTTTAGGTATCATCCATATTGCGAGCAGAACCAAATTCTCGTGCATGCCCAATCAACGCCCTGTCGTGATGCATGCAGTGGTCGTTCTGGTGCATCAAGGACGGCATGCAGATCGTTCCACACTTGAGGAAAAATGGAAAGGTAGAACGCGGTAGCAGAGGAAGAGAACGCTGGCTAACAAGGCTGGGAGGGGATCGAGCAGGAAGTTAATGCTCCATGCCTAAAGGTTTTGGGAAAACCTGATTTTCATAAGGTGACTTATACTCACCTAAACGGAGGGAGTATTCCTTAACCAAAGAATGTTGTGTCTCCCACTCACGCGCTAAAAAAAGCTACGACACATTTTTTTTATTTGTTTGCATAGGTCCCACCTATCAGGAAGGATGGGCAAGTACACGAACAAGTGCGACTCCTCAGTCTACCCGCATAGCCTTTTCGTTTAGTCTACCTAGCCGTCTAATCAACTGCCTGCACGCCACTTCTCCCATTTACTTCTCCATCGGGAACCGATTCACCTCGGCTTCTTCACCTCCCCTTCGTCTTCATTTGCATCCAAACCCCACTACGTTCACATTGTTTTAACCTCTTTAAATAATCATCTACTACTTCAGTTAGACTAGCCATCTAATCCTAATTCTCCAAACCATAGCCGTCCATTCTAGCGGTTCCAAATGGCGAAAGAGATCGAGATGCAGGTTTTTAGCGTCCAACATGTCCTCGTCGAAGGCTCGATGCGCATAGTTGCCACCGTCACCGTCAACCCAAGGGTTGTTCGGCAGTGGATCAACAATGTATCCAACTCCCTCGAAAAGGTAGAGACAAGTGTCATCGGTTTCGACGCAGAGTACACGGAGCGTGCCCCTGGGAAGATCCAGCATGCCGCCATCCTTCAGCTGTGCCTCGAGATGATGTTTTGGTGTACCACATCATACACTCACCCTCCATACCAGGTGAGCTTCACAATTTCTTGTCTCGGGAGGACGTATACTTCTGTGGGGCAGCCATCGAAGGGGACAAACAGAAGATGGAGCCGTACAACCTTGATTTGAAAAGCATCGCTGACCTACAAACCAGAATCAAAATTCCTGTAGAAGATTGTGCTAAACAGACACCATCCGTATTTGACGTAGCAAATTTTGTGCTCGGTACAAATCTTCAGAAGGGTGATGATATGGTGGCATTAAGGTCGTCTGGATGGGAGAATTATCCCTTGACGTACGAGCGGATAAAATATGCTGCCCTCAATGCCCGTGTGAGTTTCGAGATAGCTACAAGGTCCAAAGAGCTTGTTGCGACGCCGTCTCCCACAGAGAATGAGAACAAGAAGAAGAAGAAGAAGAAGAAGAAGAAGAAGAAGAAGAAGAAGAAGAAAACGCTGCACCAGCAGGAGGGCATTATGGATGGATGAACTATTTCCTCTCTTGTAAAAAAATTATTCCCTCTCGGTGTATATTGATATAGATGGACTATTTCGATGCTATGCATGTCTTTGGAACAGAGTAGTAGCGTGGATCCGCTTGACTATAAGGAACTATTTATCCGCATATATAGCTTTCTCTGCTACTCCTTCCAGTGATCGGTATGCAGTGCATGTGTCCGTAGACATGACATCTTGTCCATGGAAGTTCAACTACGGCGACCGTCACGTTTCATCTCGCGATTCCCACGACGCCTCTCCAACCCACGGCACCACGCCCCTCGACGTGCGCCTCACCCCTCTCGGCCGCACCACCCCTCTACCTTTGTATGCATGACATGTGGGCCACCTAAAATGCGGTGAGCATCAAGTTTCTACCACATCCACCCGCGATTCCCATGACGCCGCTCGAACCCATGAAACCACATGTCCCCCGACCTGTGGCTCACCCCTCTTGGCCCCACCGCCCCTCTGCCTTCGGGAGCATTACATGTGGACCAGTCACCTATCGGGTCCACATGTTATTGACTCAAAGGTAGGTGTAGTAAGGCGCTGAAGCTCAGTCCCGACGGCCCTGAGAGGGAAATGTAACTCCTGCGCCAGGCCTTGTGGTGCTCCTGCAGCACAAACTAGTGACAAACTCGAGATTTGTTTCTTTACTATACATGCACGCAACGATTTAATGGACATTGTAATCTCAACATGTGATGGGGAGCTCTAAGTTTGAATTTGAAACTTATAAAACGAAAAGATTCAAAACAAATAAACTGGGAGAGAGGGAGTATATCGTAGGATGTGTCCCATACAAAATAAGTCCCCTGGTTTGTCACCGTGGAGATGTGGTTAGAAAGGAGCATAGCATCTTCCTACTCGTACGGCAACAAATCGGCCGCAGACAGCATGGTCCGCCTTTGATAGCCATGTGCAAGGTTCGTGCTATCTTTTATTCAATCTCACCGTGGTTCCATCGTACCAATTCATGCGGTGGCCCGTTGCATAGCTGATCCCAATCTTGGACAAAGGTTCTACGGGAACGGTGTCACCGTTGTAAATGTTGTGCAACTTGATGTTGGTACCCTACCGTACATATGCAAGCCAATCTCCACTCGCACTGATCCTAGCCTGTGAAACAATGGGCAGGGGGAGAATTAGGAAATGGACACGGAAGTAGTCTTTAGAAAGCATTTACTACGTGATCAAACTCATCTTACCTGCTCATCGGAGGAAATCCGAGTGCCCCTCAACGTCGGCATCTCAAGGGGCGTCAACTTGCAACTACGGCCACGCCGTGCTGGAGAGACCCCCAAGGAAACATCCTCGTGCGTTCCACGGAACATCAAGATGCATTTGTATGAGTAGTTTATCTTGTGAGAGAAAAGGATGAACGAGGGAAGGCCTCTAGAGATAGAGATGGACACTACTACTACCAATGTGCTGGCACGTGCGTTGCAATTGATCCAAACTAGTAGAATAATACTTGTTCACGTGCTTCAAATATAAACACTCTAGTTGTGATATACATGTGTCAGCAGACACGACAGCTTGTCCATGGAAGTTGAACCACGGCGGCCATCACGTTTCTTGTTTCTACCACTGCCACACCCACATGCGATTCCCATGACGCCGCTCCAACCCACGGCACGACGTCCCCCCACGTGGACATGGATCCTCTGACGTGGCTAGCACTGCCTTGCCCTGCCTTTCCTTTGCTGACAGGTGGGACCCACGCTTATGGGTCCCACATGTCAGTGACAGAATGGTAGGATTGTTCATGCCCCTCATCCCTCTCGGCCCCACTGCTCCTCTGCCTTTGTGTGCATGACATGCGGGCCAGCTGAACTGCGGCGACCATCAACTTTCTACCACAGACACACCCGATTGGACGCGGTTTGCCTGCTCCACTGTTGTGCTCCGATCCGTACTCCCGCACCATCGAATTTTCATCGAGCGGCTGTGACACATTTTGTCCCAGGCATCAATCCTCAGCTGGAGTACTTATGTACTACAGGTAGTACCCGCCCATGTGGCCATCTATGCCTCATAACGCCCGACGCCCAGCTGTGGTACCCTCGCCACGGCCACGCCACCACAGGTTGGTTCATCTCGAATGAGTGAGTCACGAACCATGCCACCACCATGAGAATGACATGTTGGCCAGCCGCATTTAAGGTCCGCATGTCATTGACTCATAGGCCGGGCACTAAGCCACTGAAGTTCGGTCCCGTGGGCCCCGAGAGGGAAATGTAACTCCTGCGGCAGGCCTTGTGGTGCTCCCGCAGTACAAGCTTGTGCCAAAACTGGAATTTGTTTCTTACTACTACCAACTAGTACTAGTAAGGTACACGTGCATTGCACGCATGAGATTCTGGAGGTTTGTGCATTATGCTTCTACATGTGGAGTTTTCGGGATTCTAACATGTGGCAAAATCTGGTGGAATGTAAGGTTAGGCAAGTTTGATTAACTTAGGTGAGTGTTTGGTTCAAGCCACACCTTAGGCAAGCCACACTAAGGCCCCAAATGACATACACATAAAAAATGTGGCAAGATTCCCTTAGGCTTGCCAACTTGTGGCTCTCATTTTGAAGAACTAATAACTTTGCCTAAGCTTAGTTGTGGAAAAGTTAGTCATGAATTAAGTTCAACCATGGATTCTTCTAGATTATACATGTGGCAAAATCTGGTGGATGATATCCAACGGCCAGTAGTGCTCGGATTTGCCATCTTTGTACCGTCGGATTGGCTTCATCCAACGACCAACTTTCAAAGTTTTTCACACACTAAATAGGGGGTATAGATATAGATGTGCCGGTCCATTGCAATGGATCCAAAGTATATCTATTTAGTGGAGTGCACTTTAAACACATTATCTATTTATTTTTCTCTAACCTTCCGTAGCCATGCAACCAAGCCACATAAGCTTCATGGGTGCCCCCCACATCATATTATTCATACTATGTTGATTGAAAAAAAGATAAATCACCCAAAACAAGATCTTCCCGTTTTTTGTTCCTACGATGTTGTGCCGTGCACGTATCTACTAGTAGTTGTATAGTGGTAGTACTAGTAATATAGTATTATGAGTACAAACTTGGTAGTACTAGTAGGAGTAGTACTAGTACGGAATGCTCCTACTCTATCAACGAGCCCCGTCTGACACAAAATTTCTTGGCTTCCGTGCTACATCTAGATCTTCCCCTTGTTTCTGTTTTCCAACCCAGCGGCGGGCGGGGTGTCGGTTTGCTCAACGACGGTCCCACATGAAAGTGAAAATGCTAGGCAGGCAACACGCCTTCCCTAAGCTATGTGTCGTGCCGTACGGGCCGTGTTGTACTCCCGATTCCCGTCCGTGTGGGGTTGCGACGCGAACGCTGCAGGCCTTTTCCTTTTACTAGCAATGTGCCCATGCGTTGCGACGGATCCAAAGTAGTAGAATAGTAGTATTTGTTCACAAACTTGGAAGAAATCACTATTGTTTTGATATACTCCTAATATATTACTCCCTCCGTACCTAAATATTTGTCTTTTTGAGATTTCAAATGGACTATCACATACGGATTATATAGACATATTCCAGTGTTTCTAGCAAGATGCCCGCGCGTTGCACGAAGTTGATGGAAAAGGTAAGCACAACTTATAAATTGACGGATGGAGTACTAGTTACTGTGATGCATATAATTAAGCAAAGGGATCGCACATGTCGGTATTGACTGGAACGAGAATGCAACAGCACAATAAGAATTAAGGCCACGATGATGCGATCACAGTGGTGGTTACAGAAGGCAAGAAGAAAGATGGATCCACGAATGTACGACCTCCTCCTCCTCAACTTAGTGCGCCGGGCCACCGACCGGCGGCTAAGGAGCGGCGGCTTTTGTGGCGAGGTCGAGGTGCTTCTCAACAAAGGCACCCAAGGCTTCCAACCGGTTGAGGAAGGCCAACGTCGTAGCGTCGTCACTGGCCTTATAGATACCTATGTACATGATTTGCTCGTACGCGTGGATGTGTAGGTCGACGAATTCTTGAAGGGCGAGGTGCCCCGCGGCGAGCATGACCTCCAGGTGGACATTCTTCGTGCCGTCGGCGGGCAGTCGCAGGGCCACTAGTGCTTGAAAGAGGTTCCGGCCATGGAGGCCGATTAGGGTGGCAGGCAATGAGGAGCCCGGGCGCGCGGGGTGGAGGAGTACGGCGATGTCGTCCGCGAGCTACTTGAGGACGGTGAACTTGTTGCTGGTGGCAACGATCATCTGGTCCAACTGAGAGTCATAGTTGGCGTCGAGGGCGGCCATCCACCAGCCGGTCTCCAACACCGTCTGGAGACGATCCTCGGCGCCATGCCGCAGGCCGGCGTCGTGGACAATCTGGTGCAGTCGCTGGCCGCTCACGCGCATCGCCGCCATGGGTCTAGAGCGAGCTCTTTTGCGCTTAGTGTAGGTGCTTAGGCAAATGCTTAGGTGCGTACGATGTGGTAGATGCATTGGAATGGAGGGGCGCCTTTATATGAGGGCAATGAGGGCAAACTGCGTTGCATTCACATCGTGCAGCCACTTTTCCTGGACCTCCTCCCATTACTTCCCTCATGCATTAATTGAAGGAGGATGCATTGGCCGATCAACATATCGGGAACCGCTAGTCCCTCCCTCGTCTGCATTAAAGCCATATCGGGAACTGCACCGCCCGCTGTCAAATCGAATACTCCCTCCGTCTAGGTGAGTATTAAGTCATCTTACAAAAACCAAATACTAGTAAACACATAGGCGTGGTGCATTAACTCTCACGTTGTTTCTTATTTTTTGACATAAATAGAGGAATCATCCAAGAAGAGATGTGGGGCTTGTATGCTTTTAATGACTTGAGACTATCAAACATGACATGCAGTGGTCAGTTCGTTGCACAAGAACAAATACAACCCACGTCAGCACAGACGCATCTTATATCATCACATCCAATGGCTATAAAAGATGAATGAGACCAAATTATATCGCATCTAGATGAGTTCTAGCAAAATTGTATTAATAATACTTAGTACTCCTGCACCATGTATCATATATTAGGCTGGTTATAATGGGGAGTATCATATACTAGTATCATGCATATGATACTAGTGTATGATACTACATCCATAATGCATGGCATCATATGTTGGTATCATATAGGACTACATTTATTGCCATGCATGACACAAAGTAGTATATGATACTCAAGCTCCTCTTTCCTCATTTAATTCAATGACACCTCATCAAAATTGCTTAGTTGGCATGCATGATACTACCTATGATACTCCCATTACGACCAGCCTTAGTATCATGTAGTACTTTATTTATTGCCATGTACATGACACATAGTTCACGAGGGCTCTCTATATGTACCACCTTTTTTTAATTTCAAGTTTTGCTCCATGGCGCAATCCATCGATACTACTACTGTACAAAAGTGGAGTATATACATTTTTTAAAAGGTAGAGGGTGGGGCAGTCTAGCTCGGTCGGTTTCACGAGAGGCGAGGGCCTTTGTGATTTTACGGCTCATTAATGCTGTCAAATCGAATAGTACTGCGCCGCCCGCTGCACGCCCGACGCCTCCATTAAATCCCTCCGTTAAACCCGCATGCAAACCGAGAATCCTACTCTGGCCACACGTCGGTTCATGAGCGGGCCGGAATTAAACGCAACACCGGCCGAGCTCCTTCCGTCCGCCCTCAGTTTAAACGAGGCCAGACGCCGGCCAAGCTCCTACCGTCCGCCCTCAGTTTAAACGAGGCCTCCCGTGCCTGCGGCAGGGCCATGCAGGCAGAGACAGAAGCCAGGGGCGTGGAGAGCGATGAGTCGGGGGCTAGCTTCTCCGTGTCCACCGCCATGATCGAGGAGAAGTAGAACACAGGAGGCCGCTGCCACTTGGGACCCATGAAGGCCACCGCCGAGGCGACGACCGCGGATTCAGGTGGTTTCTTTGCTGCTTCGTCTCTTCCGATGACCTTCCTCGACCCCGCAAGTGTTTGACGAACATGAGGAAGACAAAGGGATCCGCGGGCGGCCATTTAGAACTAAAATAAGTCTAGATATATCCATCTCTAGGACAAGTATTTCCGGACGGGGGGAGTTTTAGTTATACAAGAGAGCCGGATTGGCACCTCTTAGTTCATGTAAATGTAATGAAATCCATCATGTTTATATGAAGATCCGGCTTTTTTATACGAAATCCTTCATGCTTATATGAAATCAGTCCATGTTTGCACGAATTTCATCTGGTTGGTTAGAGTTGTAAAAATGTATGCCGCTGGCGTTTGATGTTGTCCTCCGCGGAAGGAAGCAGGAGGAAATTTGCCGGCTGCTGTTGGAGATGCTCTTTATGCTGGAAATAATAGAGTGACATCCAATCCATTTGAGTTAATTGCCTGTATGATTGTCCCTCTATAAAAAGTTAATTGCATGTACAGTGTACACGTGACTTGCAGGGTGGCTACAACTTCGTAGAGAAAGTTAAAAAGAAACAAGTCCATCCTTAATATTCTAATTACTTTGTGGGTTCCACTGTCAGTATAGTAGCGAAAGAAGTATATATTAAATAAGTAGAGTAATATATAATAAAAATATCTAAAGTTAAAAGACAGAATTCGAACTCATGTCATCACGTTGCGAGCATCCGCGCTAACCAGCCCAGCACATTTTTGTTGTAGACCATGCTAGAGATATATCTCCATGTCTACTCTTATATATACTCCATTCATTCCTAAATATTTGTCTTTTTCAGATTTCAAATGGACTACCACATACGGATGTGTATGTAGACATATTTTAGAGTGTAGATTCACTCATTTTGCTACGTATGTCTTTTCAGGAAGGGGTCAGATTTGTCCTTGATTTATTTATGAGGTATCCAGATGGCACTGCACCGCCAAGAAAAGAGGGTAACATCAAAATTATGGACTACTTTTTTGAGTATGTTGGTAAGGTTTTGTCATAGTCACTTGTTGAAATCTCTAAAAAGACAAATACTCCCTCCATCCGGAAATACTTATCATCAAAATGTATAAAAGGAAATGTATCTAGACGTATTTTAGTTTTAGATACATCTATTTTTATCCATTTTGATGACAATTATTTTCGGACGGAGGGAGTAGAAAAAAGAGTTGGTGATGATGGTGTGCGTGTCATCCTGCAATATAGGCCGTCGGATTTATATCTAACGGATAGTAAAGAAACTATGGCAATTTTGCAAAAATATACGCACACGTCTCTCCATGTTCACAAATAAGGCCTTCCCGCGTTCAGCCTTTTCTCTCACAAGATAAACTACTCATACAAATGCATCTTGATGTTCCAAGCAACGCACGGGCAGCTAGCTAATTTCTTTTAAAATAGTTGCTGCGATAATTGGGTTGAAGTGATATATTTTATGTCTGCCCCGAATGATTTCAGATTCACTAGTAGTAACAAAGAAAAGGTTGCCTTGTTAATTAACAGAAAACATGGTGAAAACTATCACATGAGGCCGGTAAAAACAAGGCACACTGGGTTCAGCGTCATCATCACTACACCTGTGCGCGCGCGAGAAGTCTACATATCGAGGGGGCTACCGAGCGAGGCACCAAGACACAATGTTTGAGAGAGAAACCAATTGACAGATTATGATCAGATCGAGTTGTCACCCTTCTGCTGTCATTGTTGGGGGGGGGGGAGAAAGACGTATCGAGAGTGTGCGCGGTAGGCACAGAGGCACAACTAGCGAGTGTGTTTGTGTGTGTTTGAAAGAGGAGTAGATAGATTATTATCAAGATCGATGTGCCACCCTACTCCTTCGGTGCCGAGTAGTGTGTGTGTGTGTATGTTTGAGAGAGAATCCAGTCGATAGATTAGTATCAAGATCGAGGTGTCACCCTACTCCTTCGTTGCTGGGTAGTGTGTGTGTGTATGTTTGAGAGAGAAGCCAGTCGATAGATTAGTATCAAGATCGAGGTGTCACTCTACTCCTTTGGTGTTGGGAAGTGTGGGTGTGTGGGTGTGTGGGTGGGGGGGGGCAGTGACACTCACATATCTCTACTCTTATAAAAACAGAGTTGGTGATGATGGTGTTCCTGCCATCCTGCAATATAGGCCATCTGATTTATATCCGACGGATAGGAAGGAAAATAAGGCAATTTTGCAAAAACATACCCACACCCCTCTCCGCATTTGCAAATAAGGCATTCCCTCGTTCATCCTTTTCTCCCACAAGACAAACTTCTCATACAAATGCATCTTGATGTTCTGTGCAACACATGGGCATCTTATTTGCTAGTAGGGAGAAGGAGTTTGTGTGACACATATCTAGCTATATTAAGGGATAGGTAGATAGCATATGTGTGATAGACATTATTATACTTTGAGACATTAGTGGCTGCGGGTGGGCGGAACTAAAGGGGTGGGCGTGTTAGACATAGAGAGCGTGTGTGTTTCTGTGTGAGAGACTTGTAGGACGGGGTAGAAAGACAAATTTAACCCTGACGGAGGGAGAGAAATACACGAAGTGCGCGTGTGTGATTCCGATGCCCACAGGGAAATGAGATATGTATGCGTGTGATAGAGATTGCACAATTCATTCACGTATCACTATCTAGCGATCGTGGACGTCCATCGCTTGAACATAAGTCAATATCTACTTCGTATCGTGGCCAAAGGTACAATATCGATTCAACGCTGTAAAGATTGGACACTCACATATCACATTTTTTCCTATTTAAATAAACCTTTTCAGTTGTGCATGCCAAAGTTACAGTGATGTTTCTTCAAACAACCAATGTAGCTATCATGCACATGCACCATTGTTACTCTTGCATTCAAATTCATTAGTCTTGGATGATTTAAGTTTCTATTTTGAAGTAATATATGTAATATTCATATATGAATTCAACGGGTACGCAATTTATGAAATGGAGGCTATGTAATCATATGAGGTAACACTTTTAAGTAGCTAACTACAATATCCATTTCTTTTTGTGCACCTCTACACTAACATGTCAATGCATTATGTTTAAAGTAAATAACCAATGGCACTAAATTATCTATTTACACGAGAAATACAAAGGCTGAGCGTTTGATCCCTTTTTTGAGAACGCGCCACTACACCCGTACGATTGGTCGCGCCCGTGTGAACGTCCAAGTTATTGGCGCATCATCCCTAGTTATTGTCTTTTTTTCTGGGGTGGACTTCACACTAGTTATTAACTGCTGACGCGTGCCCCGTGTACACAGTCTAGCATGACCTTCCCGCTAGCGCGGTCCAAAATTAGTTGAAACTGGATATGAACGATCCCGCGGGCGGCAAAATCTCCCGCCTCCTTCTAAAATTTCCGCCACTTAGTCTTTAGCATGCAAAATCCCCCTTTTGTCCTTGGTGCACGGAGACCAATAGTTACAATACCGCCCTCATCTACATGATAGGTCGGGGCTGCTTTGGTAACTTCCGGTTCCCCCGACTACACGGCACCCCATTTCCTCTCCCCCTCCCGCAAAAACGACTAACTCCACAGCACCAGAGCATCTTATATCACGTCGTCCGTACTTCATTGCCCTTTCTCCCCTCCCCTCTCGAAACCCTAGACTGCTCATCCACTGGCGTACCATAGCCCATTCACTGCCAGCGGCGTCCACCTCGCCGGATCTGCTTCTACGGCCGCATCTACCCCTCCCACCTCCCCTAGAAACAAGTAGACTGCTCATCCACCACTGTACCACAGCGCATTCAGTGTCGGCCTTGTCCACGGCGCCGGATCTGCTTCGCCGGTACTCTCGTCAACCGTTGTGCATCTGCAGCGGCTCATTCATACTCCCCACCGGAGACACTTCGTCCACACCCCCCAAAGCCGTCCCACCAATGCCCCCGTTGACGGCCTCTGATCCTCTTCGCCGACACCTTCCTCAACCCTACCAGAGCCGCTTCACCGACACCTTCCTCAACCCTACCAGAGCTGCTTCGCCGACACCATCGTCAACCCTACCGGAGTAGCTTCGCCTATACCATTCTCAACCCTACCGGGGCCACTTTGCCAACTCACAAGTCCACAGCCTCAGATCCGCTTCCTCGCACCCTCGTCCAACCTACCGGAGCAGCTTCTGACGCCCGATCCGCATCGTCGACACCACCCTTAACCCAACCACCGGAGCAGCTTCTGACGCCCCGTCCACGGCCGCAGATCTGCATCGTCGACACCATCCTTAACCCAACCACCGGAGCAGCTTCTGACGCCTCGTCCACGACCGCAGATCCGCGTCGTCGACACCATCCTTAACCCAACCACCGGAGCAGCTTCACCTACGCCCTCGTCCACGGCCACAGATCCGCTTCGCCCACACCTTAGTCCACCCTACCGGAGCCGCTCCACAAACACCATACTCGACGGTTCTAGATCTTCTTACCGGACCCTGGCAGCCAGCGCAACATCATCACCCTCGATGTTTCTAACCTGATTCCCACCGTCTGGAGAGATGCCAAGCACCCGCCACGGCCTAGGTATTTGTCACCTTTAAACCCGTCCAGCATCACCTGCCCGATGCACTTCAAGTATACTAACCGGTCGCTGTTACCTGTTATGCAGCTAGCAAAAACTACAAGGACGATGTTTCTTTTGGATCTAACAGCTTGGCCAACCAAGATCCTGGACTAAGGCATTGCTATGATCTTGTAAGCGCGTCTCTCTCTCTTGTATTGTTCTGTGCCTGCCAGCGTGCTTTGCTAGGATTTTCGACCAGTAATCCCTTTGTGCAGACAATGATTTCTACTATTGGCTGCTAAATTAGATATGTAGATGTCATACATGATACTACCTTGTACCTCCGTTCCTAAATATAAGTCTTTTAGAGATTCCACTATAGGCTACATACGGAGCAACATGAGTGAATCTACACTCGAAAATGCATCTATATACATCTGTATGTGGTCCATACTAGAATCTCTACAAAGACATATATTTAGGAACAGGGGCAGTACATTACACAAAATCATAGGTGGCATGTAGGAATTCCAGTGCACTACATTAGGCTCCCTTAGAGTGCCTGCTAGTCCAGCATACAGAGTCATGGCTAGTTTATGGTATGCACACAATCGTTAATTGGTGGTTTAAATATGCGTAAGGGATATGCAATGTAGTATCATGTAGAGATGTCTGAAATTAGCCGTGTCAACTTGTAGATAGGGTTACACAATGAAAAAGTACAAGATGTATGTGGCAATTTCATGCAACATCACAAAAAAGGAGAGGCAATGGTGAGCCTATACAGTTTGCTATGGTACGTCACTCCTCCATTGCAATCATCGTGACATGTTATTTGTATGCCAGTTCTATTAGCCAAGTTTCTTAGGGACAGTTATTACGAGTTATCCTAAGAAAATAAGCACCTATGAATATAATCTCCATGTAATACACCAACCAGTTCTTTTCATTGCGTTTTCAGCTTATCTTTGGTATGATCAGTGGAAAGTCTAGATTGCATTATATATTTTACATTTTGCTGCCCATATGGAAATTAATTTGACTTGCAAACATCACAAATTGAACCAAGTGCAGTAATTAATATGATAGGAAAACAGACCATCACTATTTGCTCAAAATGCAAATACAAAGATACCATCTACTTGGCACAATCTACTTTGGTCAATGTTTTCCATAGAGATCCCATTGCCTAATTTAAACGAAGAACGAATGACCCACATTTAAATGAAGAACAATTATTTATTGAAATTCGATGGTCCAAGTGACTGGTTATTATCATATAGCAGCACCACCTGAAAGCATCATATAGCAGCAGCAACAGCTCATAGCATTTCAGCATACAACAGCAGCAGTTTGCAATTCATCATATACCAGCAGCAGCTCATAGCAATTCATCATATAGCAGCAGCAGGAGCAGCTCATAGCAATTCATCATACAGCAGCAGCAGGAGCAGCTCATAGCAATTCATCATATAGCAGCAGCAGGAGCAGCTTGTAGCAACTCATCATATAGCAGCAGCAGCTCATAGCAATTCATCATATAGCAGCAGCAGCAACTCATAGCAACTCATCATACAGCAGCAACAGCTCATAGCAATTCATCATATAGCAGCAACAGGAGCAGCTCATAGCAATGCATCATATAGCAACAGCAGAAGCAGCTCATAGCAATTGATCGTATAGTGGATCAGAATGAAAATTTGGCAAAAAATTAGAGGAGATCCTCACCTTATTGGATGAGCTCATCCTTCAACAGCACCTCAAGGCCATGGCCTGGGAGGAGGGCAGGGGGAACAAGGTGCCTTCTGCCGTAGTGTGGCATCAACTGTAGTTGTGCAGCGCCCGCCGGAGTAGTGCGTTGGACGAACCAGAGTGGAGCAGCTGCTGGAGACCATGAGAATGAGGGGCGGCACCAGAGGGAGGAGCAGCCAGGGAGATTTGCCCCTATCCATCGGCCATGTAGCCTAGCTGGATATAGCATCGTCGAGGACCAGGCCAGATGGGACCAGCGGCGACGGCTCGCTGTAGGAACCCTAGTGCTGCAGGCAGGGGATCGAGGTAGAGGGAAAGGGGAGAGGAGATGCAAGCGGGCAGGGCAATGAATGCTTGCGTGTTTGTTTTTACTTGAGGGTCAGGTGTGACACGGGCGTCAGCAGTTGCATTTTGAGTGTAATATAGGCAGACAACAGAGTCATTTCACTATTCCCCTTCCCTTCAGTTTTTAGTGAGGTTCTACCCGAAACACCCCCCTCCAAAGCGAAAATAGTTAAGCCTAAGCCCATAACTCAAAAATGACTTCTTTACATCTTTTATGGCTTATTTTGACAATATACCCTGAAAAGGCGGAATCGAACTGGCCCCTAACCTGCAATTCAATTGTGCGTGCAATGATGAATCACTCCTGCCTACTATATGTACATTTAGGCATCATCATACATGGCATAACCTAATACATGTGCAATCCATTGTAGAATCTGGAATATGCAATGTTTATGTTATTTCATACGTTGCACATGATGTTTAAATGCCCCTTAAATCTGGTCAGTCAAGTGATGGTCTTTAAGCCTCCTTCTTTGCTCTTTTCTTGATATGTAAGATTTGCTCACACATCTATTCAATTGCTTGTTTGCATCAGCCAGCCATACTAGGACTGTTTGCTTTGATTACTTGCTGTTCTTGACCTAACACTCTAACAGAGCTTGTCAACAATTTAAACACTAAGAGCTGCTGTAGTGGGGCCTTGTCTAACTCATAGGTGACATAAAGGTTTGGCTGTACACTACAGTAGGCTCTCCAAGAGTACCTGGAGATCCAGTTCGAAGGTATGCCTAGTTTTTACATAGTTCAGACATAGTAAATGCTCATTTCATTGTGTGCAAGTGCAAGAGATGCAGCATGTTTCATTATGTGGTGTTGTTTTGTTATAATCTCATCCTTTTGTGTTCACAGACTGGAAAGTATGCATATTTATCTTCCAAGGAGACGAGTAACTAGTTTGTGTCACCTTGGAGAGGGGGTGCAATGAAGATAAGATTGAGGATTTCCAAGTACAAGATGCTAGAAAGGAGCCTTGCAAGAGAAGTAGGAGCTGCACTGAGCCTCTTCAACCTGCTAAGGTAAGTCACTGTATGCAACTCAATAGTTCAATTCCTTGTTTGTTTCAAGCATAGTTAATTTTCTCTTTTCAATTGCTTTATTTGTCCTCACTTAATGAGATGCCCAAATAATTATGCCTAATGTTCGGTACTTGTATCACTATTAGTTGACATAATTAAAGGTGTTACCATTTAATTACTCTACCGAAGTGTGCCTGAAGCTTTGAAGTCTATTAACCAACTATTATTGCATGAGGCTCACAATCTAGTTTATACTACGCTAATGATTGCATAGTTTTGCCTACTGTAGTATGTTTGTATGAAACCCTCTGCTGTTCATTATGCTCCCTAAGACTTTAATTGAGGTACAGAATGGCCAACTGTTTGCTTACTTATACGCAACGTGCTGTCTAAATTTGTAACTTGTCTGTGTTTTCGATTGGGCCCAACATCATGCTCCTTTGGTGAGCTAAGAGGGATTTCTGTATGCTGGCTGCACAGACTATCTTTTTTATAATTTTTAAAATATCACCTGCTTATGCTTGAAGTGTAACATTTTTTTGTGAAAGTGACGTGTAACATTATTGTTAGTCCTGTTTTGCCATGTAGTACAAAATAGTGTCTTGTTCGCTTCACTGTTGTAACTATATTTTTGCCCTAGTCATGTGTACTTACAGAAACATTTCAGGATGAAGTGACATCAACACAAAAATCTACGAGCAGTGCGGCATGGACGTTACCGAATGATTATGGATTGGAATTGGAATGTGCTGATGTTCTCGAGGATCAACTAGAGGTGGAAAGACAACGTGTACATGATTGTCAATGTATAATCAACAAGTTGAGACTGGACATGCAGGTATTAGATGCGGGAGTCAAAAAAATTAAACAAGACACCGAGGTAACCATGAAGGAATTGGAGATTTTGCAGACTGAAATTTGTGCTATCTGAATCTGGCCAATCCTATTTTCTGAAGAGATTATAGTTCAAATGGAGTTAAGTTGATGCGCGTCCATGATGTATGAGATGTATTTGCCCAGTCTATGTAATTTGCTGTTTGTGTATGCTTTATTATCACCTATGCCGAACCATAATGCCACAGTGGTATAATCAGCTGTAATTTCTTTATTGTATAGTGTAGGATTATTCGACCTTTCTATGCCTTTATCTCTTTGTTGTATAGTGTATGCTTTTTAGAAGTGATAGTATTGAGTAGGATAATTCTTTAAATATGCTATATCGTTCAAACGGGGGCCAACTCGCCCGACCATGGCCCTTCACGGGCCGTCGGATCCATGGGCCTTCTATGTCTCGCAGGATCCATGGGCCTTCTACATCTCGCAGGATCCATGGGCCTTCTACGTCACGTAGGATCCATGGGCCGCCGACTCATTTATGGGTCTTGTACGGGCCTTTAATGGGCCGTAGACGGGCCTATAATGGAAATCGTATGTTTTATGGGCTGACCATAACGGGCCGTTAATAGGCCGTATTTGGTGATGCTATGAAAATGGCCCAACAGATTAAAGGACCACAAACGGGCCGACTGTAACGACGGGCTGGATTTGGCCCACAAGCAGAAAATGACAGTAACGGGCCGTAAGTAACCGAATGCTGCAAATGAGCCCAAGAATAAATGGGCCCTCATAAGGCCGAAAGTTAACTTGGGCTGGAAACGGCCCAACGGAATAACCGCCCGTTAATGGGTATAAAGTGTTACACTGTTCATTACGGGCCAGTTTCACCGCGGGCCGTTAATGGGTGTAAAGTAATACACTATCATTACGGGCCAGTTTCAGCACGGGCCGCTAATGGGCCAAGAGTTACAAAGGGCCTCATATGGGCCGAAAGACGTCATGGGCCATACATGGGCCAGAAGTGAAAACGGGTTAGAATCATATTGGATGGACCAGATGACGCTACTGGGCCTAATTCACATAGGGCGTAACGGGCCTTGGGTTAGCGGGCTGTAAATGGGCTATATGCTAACAGGTCGTTAACAGGCTTTCCATGGGCCGGCCCGCCAGCTTTTGACCAAGTCAAACGGGCTGGCCTTTTCACAGGAATGGGCCACTGTTGGGTCGTGCCACGTGTCGACGTATCATAGGCGCCTTCTGTCCAATGAGTGGATGACATCTGTCCCAATGATGAGCCGACACGTGTTTCCTCCAGGCAATGATGATTTTACACGTGGAAAATCCCCATTGGTCGGGGCTGTTAACGGGTTTTCGGATCCAAAACCCGACCCGATAGCTTAACGGCGTTCCGTTACAGTGGATGCATGTGTCGGTCACCCTTGATGAAAGCAGTTCTGTGACACGCGATTTATCTTCATGGAAGTGGACACTTCCGTGATGATAATTTTGGTAATGTCATGGAACACTTCTACGACATCACAGGTAGGACTATCTTGATTCTGTCATAAAATCGTCATGGATGTACATGCATGACAAAAAACGCGACCTACTATGACAAACACGTATCATCACGGAAGTGTATTTTTTTGTAGTGCTCGCGGCCCGCCTGACACTCCTGCCTACTATGCACGAGACGCGTCAAGCTTTTGGCTCGACCTCTGTTTGCTGAAAGTTGTAATCTGCGAAGTGCCCACACCATCAGAAGACTACATGGATTACAAGCTCATTGCCTTGTTCAACATGGGATTAGTCTATCTGGAATCCGGTCGCCATACATGGTTATGGCTCATCATCAATCATGTTGAGGCAACATCTCTGTCTGATCCTATAGTGCATGATGGCATCATTTACGCGGTCGACGCACATATTGGCTGCCTATACTGGTGGAATATATCGTCCTGTAATTGTTCTATCTCATCTCATCTTTACCTCATGAATACGACTGCCTGTTCATTGTTACAAATTTAGAATAGATAGTATGCCTATAACCACATCATTGCTACTCCCTCCGTCCCAAAATAAGTGTCTCAAATTTGTACTAGCTCTACTACAAAGTTGTATTAAGCTTAAGACAGTTATTTTGGGACGGAGGGAGTATATGTTCCTCTCATTTCCTAGATTTTTATGACCACACATGTTATTGTCAGAGTTGATATGAGAACAATTGGCATCTAATGATTGTTAGAATACATATTATGAGCATAACATCATGATTGCTATATGTTACTCTCGTTTCCAAGATTTTTATAACAACGCATGTTATTGCTTAGAGTTGATATGAGAACAGTAGTAGTAAGTGCTATGGTAGAATATGAGTAGGCTCTGTCATAGTTTTTCTCCTCTCATTGTTACATGATGTTTGAACCATGACATATTGCTAGAATATGAAAGACATTGGCTTATTTTTTTAACTTTGGGTATGATTATGACTGCGGCATTGCAATTCTCTGTTTATGATATGTGACACTGTTATAATAATCTTAATTCCACACATACTCTAAACATGATTGTTTATTTTTGTCCTTTTGGTCTCCAATTTGAATTGTTGCAGCAGACGCAAATGCGCTGGCCTTCATGATTCCAGGACCTGGAATCATACCAGCCGATGGGTGGTGGTTTATCGCTCGTTCAGCTGACGGCGGCCATTTGATGCTCATTCGCACGTACCAAATTGACCAAACCATTACATCAAACAACATGCAGTACAATGCATGGGGCGTTCGTGACATTGATGGCTATGGCTGCTTCGTGTTCGAGAAAGATCCCAGCTCTGTTGGGCCAGGCGTATTCAACTGGAGGAGGGTTTACAGCCTCGGCAACCACTCCTTGTTCCTCGGGCTCAGTTATTCGATCATCCAACCAATCATAGATCATATCACCCGCGATGATTACCGTGCTATGCAACTTCCATTCGCCAGGGGGGGACTGTGTTTACACATCATACCATGGGTTTCATGAATCACCATATCCAGAGATTCGTCGACACAGCTTTTTGCCAGGTAATCTTCAGTGTGTGAAAGGAATCAAGCTTCCATGCGATGGATGGCTTTTGCAAACCCGACATGCGGCAATGTGGTTCATGCCAACAACAAATATGCACAACTTGATTCGTGCTGATATCTAGACTGAGCCATGTATTCTGCAGCTGTAGCACGACCCTCTTTTGTTGGATATTATATACTGTTGTTAGTTTGAAGCACTCCTCTGGTTTGAAGGATAGATACCTTCCTGGGATCAAGTGCATCCTAACTCACCTGCGTAGGATGTACTAATAATGATGATGGAGATGTTGTGCAGAAGCCAT
>NC_041383.1:498468481-498492765 GCF_002162155.2 Triticum dicoccoides | reverse complement strand
CAATTAGGCTTCAAGTGCATACTTGTTAGTTAAACCTATGTATAAATTGTGACACTAAATACGACTAGTAAGTAGTACAGTAGCAGTACTAGTATACGTCGGTCAAATTATTCATCATGTCCAGTTTCAAAAAAAGTTATTCATCATGTCCACACATTGAATTGACGTGACAACACGCTGCGCGTGAGGTGACACAAGAATCCCGGCGGTGTGTTCGGGTATTCTGGACTTCAGATTTAGAGTACCACTTATCTGTCGAAATCTTTCATCATTCACTTAAAATAGTCGATTGATCAGACATTGAGTACCATATAACTGGAATTACCGATGCAAGTCGAAGAAGGATTGGCCGGTGATGCCAGCTGGCGTCAAGTTCGATCCTATGGATCAGGAGCTGATCGAGCACCTCGAGGCCAAAGTGAGTGCTGACAGCGCGAGATCTCACCCTCTCATCGATTTGTTCATACCAACCATCGACAGCGAGCACGGCATATGCTACACCCAACCTAAGAAACTTCCAACTAAGACACCGATCAGCCGTCTACTTGCATAAACATATTCCTTTGTTTATAGCTCTATTTTTCTTTTTAGACGCAGATCTGGTGAAGCAATTACAATTTGACAGTTAATAAAAAGTGAAACAAGTGACTGCAACATGCCAAAGATGTTATGAAAATGCCAACTATGTACACTAAAACCTGTATTCGACAATATTGCATGTATCACACAGAGTGGCCTAAGGAAGCATATCTTCCAGCGTAATTCCAGAGCATTCAAAAGGGGCACGTGGACGCGTCACAAGATACAGTCGGAGTGCGGCATGCACGCGAAGTGGCACAAGACCGGCAATCCCTTGCCGGTGATGGTCAACGGCTGACAGACGGGCAACACAAAGGTTCTGGTGCTGCACACCAACAAGAACTTCGACCAGCAGAGGACCAACTGGGTGATCCACCAGTACCACCTCGGGGACCTGGAGCAAGAGAAGGAGCGAGAGCTCGTCCTCTGCAAGATTTTCTACCAGACGAACACTAGGGCCATGAGTAAAAAGATGATAAGTTAGTTTGGTATTGGTAGTTGTACTACCTTGTCGTCAGCAAGTTGGTATTGTTGTTAACGATCTTTTGGTATGAACTTGCATTTGCTTCCAACCATCATGCTAAGGATCGACATGGATATAAAGCTGAATCATTTGTTTCGAAACGAATTTTCAGGCACCCGATTTTTATTTGATGGGTAGCATAAGCACCTGCCATTCGAATTCCCAGTTCTCCAATTATTTTGAAACAAGTGCATGCACTTATTATCATGATGAAAAAACAATATCCCTGTTGCATCCCAGTTATCAGTATGTACTTGTAGAATTCTCTCGTTTATTGAGCACGTATATTGTTTTTCATTTTTTTCAGACAGTATATTGTTTTTTCAGGTCGAGCAAGTTTCAACTGGGCTGTAGACTGCCCAGGCTTGGTTTTGTTTTTAACAGGCCCATCCCTTGACGACAACGGGGCACAAAGATCCAGTAGGTATCTACTGGCCTCTGGCTCGCCAGCGTTAGTTATATTTTGTCTTACAACATCCGCAGGCAGTTTTTTTACTGAATCAAACACACAACCCAGTTCTATTTTCCTCTTGAAACGCATGTCCTACATCCGTTTTCTAATCTCTACCTGTAGTTTTACTAGTTCATATACACGTATCATTATATTGAAAACACATAAAATTCCCTTTTCATATTTACATCCTTATTTTTGTTGTTTTTTCCCACCCAGCGCTGATTTTTTACCACTAGTTTTCCCTTAAACCAACTCAATTGTCCCGCGTCTTATTTGCTTACAAAAACAAAACAATTTTTTGGCAAATCAATAAGTTCTCAAAATAATGTTCATCATTTCGGGATTACAATAGTTCAGACTCCATTGAAATATGCAAAATAAGGTTGAACTTTTTGACCGTGGTCCTGGGCAAAAAATGGGCTGTAATGAATTACTTAATAATTAGCAAATGGGCTGCAAATTATAAAAAAAATAGCAAATGGGCTTTATGTTGTCTGCCACAGATTTGGAGGCTGACTTGTGGGCCTACTAAGTTCATGCATACACAACGTTTCTCAAAAAAGAAACTTAGTCAACAATCGACTCTACGAGCGTCAGACCGTTAGATGTCAATCTAACGACAATCGTGCTTCTTCAGTCTCTGATCTTCCGGCCCCAGCCACCCAAACCAGCGCCGTCGGAACCGCCTGCTCCCGCCTCCCGTGGCCGGCTGTGCTGTCGGGCAGGCCTCATGGCCCCATCATACTCGCATCCCTGGCTTGTCTATCCCTCTACTCACCAACACCTCCTGTTATTTTTCGGCGACGGCAGCCGAACCAGTCAACCCTCGTACTCTACACCGCGTGGGCAGCCACTACTGTGTCTTCCCCGGCTCCGTGTCGCTCCCTTCGTAGGCCTCACCGTCGTCCACCGCCCTGGTGCTCTCGGTGCGGCGTGGTCAACTTGGTCAACGAACGACATCCATCGGAAGTGGATTGTACGTGGAGAGGCTGACAGCTGGGTCCACGGCCGCACACAAGGAAATGCCTCTTTATTACGTGACAAATAATGATTCCTCCACCTGACATCTGGGACCCGCCGAAAGGGCCTTTGTATTTTGCAAAAAAAGTTCCCTCCACTGACAGGTCAGACCCACCAACTATATCTTCGCACGCAAGGAAGTGCCTTCTTATTGCGCACAAAAAAATGAATACCCCCTGCCAGATGGGACCCACCATAGTGGGAGGCTGACTTGTGAGCCTACTAAGTTGACGGGGACGGAGGGCTTTGTCAACTTAGTCACTATATGAATGATTCTAGCTCCAGTGACCGTACGATGTCCATCCAACAGCCGTAGTGCTTCTTCAACCTCTAGTCTTCTTGCTCCAGCCGCCCAAAGCAGTGCCGGTCGTGCCGCATGCTCCTACCTCCTGTGGGCGGCTGTGCTACCGCGGAGGCCTCACCGCTCCCATACTACTCCCACCGCTGGCCAGGCCATCCCTCCACTCACCCACTCCCCCTGTTATTCTGCGGCGACGACAGCCTCACACCTCAGCCGAACCAGTGAACCCTCATACTCCTCTACGCGTGGGCATCCACTGCAACGTCTTCCCCAGCTCCGCGTCGTCCCCTTCCTAGGTCTCGTCGTTGTCCACCGCCGTGGTGCTCTCGGTGCGGCGTGGTCAATGTGGTCAACGACCGACTTCCATCGGAAAAGTACTGTACGTGGAGATGCTGACAACTGGGTCCACAGCCGCAGCTGGGTCCACGGCCACAACCCATTTTTTGTGATTTGCCAAGTAAGTCGCTTTGTCAGGCCTGTTGGGCTGCAAATCTTTCAAGACGAGGAGAGCTTCATTCGGCTGGCCAAGAAAATGGCCTATCAGTAATGAGAAATGGGTTGTACATTTTTAAAACATATCAAACCGGAAATTAGTTTCAAATTTCTTTTTTTCATTTCGAGATTTTAAATTGCATTGATTTTTATGGGTGGACAATTTGTTGGATTTTATATTGATATACATTTATTTTTAAAATCAGTTGAATGTGACTCGAAATTTCGAGATTAAAAACAGTTCAGACCGCACCGAAATATGCAAAATTTCATATAATTTTTTAACCGTCGTCCACCGCCCTGGTGCTCTCGGCGCGGCCTGGTCAACGTGGTCAACGACCGACATGCATCTGAAGTGGACTGTACATGGAGAGGCTGGTAGCTGGATCCACGGCCGCAGCAAGGAAGTGCCTCCTTATTACGCGCAAAATAATTATTCCTCCACCTGACAGCAGGGACCCACCGGATGGGCCACATTATTTCGCCAAAAAACGTTTACCCCTGACTGCTGGGACCCACCAGCTACATCTTCTTACGCAAGGAAGTGTGTCCGGGCGAAAAAAACGATTCGCCCCCTGACTGCTGGGACCCACCAGCTACATCTTCGCGCGCAAGGAAGTGCCTGACAGTCAGGACCCACCTGGTCGAAGCGTACGTAGCATTTTCATTCTGGTCGTGAACGTGTATGTACATATATACTGGTTGATGTAGAGGCGTGCACGTGTCGTAGTAGAGGCGCGCACGTAGCATGTACACGTACATACAACGGCCAGTGCGCAAGAAAGAAAATACGGTCACATATGTGTACATACGGGCGGGGTCTCGAATGCCTACTCGTGCATATATACGTACGACCAGGGCTCGTGTACATGGCTGGGTCGAAACGGAGAAACAGCGTCGTCGTCGTGTTCATAGGGAGGCAACGGAATGCGTCGTGTTCATGGGGAGGCAACGGAATGCGTTGTGTTCATCAGGAGGCAACAAAACACGTGGGAGCCAACCGGCTTGGATGGAACATGCAATGGAAACAAGGCCTGGCGTACCGCAGAACGGAGGAAATGGCCTTGTGTTCGACCGGCCACATTCAACACGGGATCCTGTTCATCGGGAGGGGTCCGGCGTATCGCAAAACAGAGGAAACGGACCTCCTACGGTCGAAACGGGGGTCCTGTTGATCGAGAGGGGTGTGGCGTACCGCAAAACGGACGAAACAGACTTGTGTTGGAGCGCTATGGTCGAAACGGGGGTCCTGTTCATCGGGAGGGGGTGTGGCGTACCGCAAAACGGGACTCCATGGGATACTGTTCATCTCCACCGTCGACCTCCTCCAGCCTCCACGGGAGACTGTTCATCCACCGTCGACCTCCTCTAGCCTCCACCTGCGATTGTTCATCCACGGGCTCCTGTTCATCCAGCCTCCACCGTGCACTACTCCACCGGCTACTGTTCAATCACCCCTCTCCACAGGCTCCTGTTCAACCACCCTCCACGGGATACTATTCATCCACCCCTCCACTGTCTAATGTTCATCCGGCCCTCCACGGGGTCGTCTTGTTCATCCAGCCCTCCACAGGGTCCTGTTTATCCAGCCCTAACCGGCTCGATCGATCGGGGTCCTCTTCATCCAGAGGCAACGCCACGGGTCCTATTCATCCACTCCCACCGCTCAATGTTCATCCAATCCACTCCCACCGCTCACTGTTCATCCAGAGAGGCAGCATCGATCGGCTTCAGTTAGCAGCAGTAGCGAAGGAATCGCTCGATCGGTTCAGTTAACAGCCATCGGTCGATCACTCGGGTTTAGTAACACGTAGCCTGCAGTGCAATCGCTCGGGTTCAGTTAGAGCCCAACGCCTTGCTCGGGTTCAGTTAGAGCCAACGCCTCGCACACACGTGCGTACGTGTACGAGAGAAACGCGCATCTTTCGGCCCCCGACCACCCACCATAACCGGGAACTCCCCGAAATTTTTCTCGCCCTCGCTTCTACCACGGTTTTTTCCGTCATGGACGGCCCAAAGAGTGTCATGCAGTTGCGTCTATGGCCCGCCCAGGACGAAAAGCCCATTTTCTGTCATGATTTTTTGTCATAGAAGTAGGAGCCCACCACATCTATGGTGATATCAGGTTTTGTCACAATTATCGTCGTAGAAGTGTCATAAGTATGACAGAAAAAAATTTCGTTCGGCCCAAGATGTTACGGATGTGTCTTTTTTTTGCAGTGATCCAAGTTGGGTATAACAAAAACTATCATAAAAAGTGCATTGAACACTATGATAATTTGATACTTGATAATTGTTTTGAGATATAGAGGTGGTCATGTTAGAGTTATGCTAGTTGGGTAATTGTGAAATTGAGAAATACTTGTGTTAAAGTTGTCAAGCCCCGTAGCATGCATGTATGGTAAAAGTTGTGTGACAAATTTGAAGCATGGGGTGTTCTTTGAATGCTTTCCTTATGAGTGGCGGCCGGAGACGAGAGATGGTCTTTTCCTACCAATCTATCCCTCTAGGGGCATGCGTAGTAGTACTTTGCTTCGAGGGATAATAATTTTTGGCAATAAGTATATGAGTTCTTTATGACACTCTTACCTTTCCGCATTTTGCTAGCCTCTACGGTACCGTGCATTGCCCTTTCTCACCTTGAGAGTTGGTGCAAACTTTGCAGGTGCATCCAAACCCCGTGATACGATACGTTTTATTACACATAAACCTCCTTATATCTTCCTCAAAACAGCAACCATACCTACCTATTATGGCATTTCCATAGCCGTTCCGAGATATATTGCCATGCAACTTTCCACTGTTTTGTTTATTATGACACGCTCCATCATTGTCATATTGCTTTTGCATGATCATGTAGTAGACATCGTATTTGTGGCAAAGCCACCTTTATAATTCTTTCATACATGTCACTCTTGATTCATTGCATATCCCGGTACACCGTCGGAGGCATTTACATAGAGTCATATTTTGTTCTAAGTATTTAGTTGTAATTCTTGAGTCGTAAATAAATAGAAGTGTGATGATTTCCATTATTAGAGCGTTGTCCCAAGTGAGGAAAGGATGATGGAGACTATGATTCCCCCATAAGTCGGGATGAGACTCCAGACTTTATAAAAAATAAAAGAGGCCAAAGAAGCCCAAAGAAAAAAAGAGGCCGAAGAAGCCCACCAAATAAAAAAATGAGAGAAAATGAGAGAAGGGACAATGTTACTATCCTTTTTCACACTTGTGCTTCAAAATAGCACCACAATCTTCATGATAGAGAGTCTCCTATGTTATCACTTTCATATATAAGTGGGAATTTTTCATTATAGAACTTGGCTTGTATATTCCAATGATGGGCTTCCTCAAAATGCCCTAGGTCTTCATGAGCAAGCAAGTTGGATGGACACCCACTTAGTTTCATTTTGATGAGCTTTCATACATTTATAGCTCTTGTGCATCCGTTGCATGGCAATCCTTACTCCTTGTATTGACATCAATTGATGGGCATCTCCCTAACTCGTTGATTAGCCTCGTCAATGTGAGATTTTCTCCCTTTTTTTTCTTCTCTCATAACCCATATCATCATATTTTATTCCACCCAAAGTGAAATATCCATGGCTTACGCTCATGTATTGCGTGAGGGTTTAAAAAGCTGAAGCGCGTTAAAAATATGAACCAATTGCTCGGCTTGTCATCGGGGTTATGCATAAGTGGAGCATTTTGTGTTACGAAAATGAAACATGGCCAAACTATATGATTTTGTGGGGATAAGCTTTTTTTGAATATGTTATTTTGATAAGACATAATTACTTCGTTAGTATGATTGAACTATCATTATTTTTATGTAATTTTAAACTTCTATCTTGAATCATTCGGATCTGAACATTCATGCCACAATAAAGAAAATTATATTGAGAAATATGCTAGGTAGCATTCCACATCAAAAATTCTGTTTTTATCATTTACGTACTCAAAGACGAGCAGGAATTAAGCTTGGGGCTGGTGCCGACCAGGGCGGAGAACACGGGTTGATGAGGGCGGAGCAGAGTGAAGCGGTGCGTGGGTGCGTGAGGCCGGTGAGCGGGACGGGCGCGAGGCCGCGTAGCTGGCGGGTTGGCTGAGGCTGCAGCCGGAGCATGCCGCGGGCCATTGGGCGGGCGCGTGGCGGCGCGATCGGCAAGCAGAGCCTATGCACGCGGACGCAGGGCAGAGGTTCGCGGCTACCCATAGCGCGGCGGCTCGGGAGACTGGAGAGTGCGCGGGCGCAAACGGCGGGGACGAGCAGCGCACACAGCATGCGCCGGTGCCGGCGGAGGCTAGGCGAGGCCAGATGTGACGCGGGGTGCAGGAGGCGGCCAGCACGGGCGTGGGAAGTAAGCACGGGAGCGGGACGAGGCAGAGCAGGGCCGGCACGGAGAGACGGCTGGACTACGCGAAGCAACGGGGCCCGACGCTGGGCGGCGCGTGAGCCGGCCTCAGGCGGAGGAGCGACCGAGGAGGACGGCCGGGTGTGACGTGGCCAGGGCGGAGATGGCAAGGAGTCGCGCGAGGACGAAGCCGGAGCAGCAAGATTGGGCGACAGCCGGAGCCGCCACTGGGAGCAACGCCAGCGCGGGGGCGCGATCACGGCCAATCATGGTGGAGTGCTGCCGGTGGCGGCACGCACGGGGCTGGGCGCGTGGTTGGTGATGAGCGAAGAGGCATGCGGGCGTGCGAGGCGCAACCATGCAAGCAGAAGACAGGTGCGAAGAACGCGACCATAGAGAGTGCAGGGCCGGCACGCAGGTTAGGGGTGCACGGCCCGGGCAGTGCAGCATCACTGCTGGCGGAGGCAGCAACGGACCCAGCAGAGGACACGAGCACGACGACTTGCAGGGCCATGGGCGGCGACGACGTGTGCGGCGAAGAGCGAAGGCGAGCAAGCGTACGATGGGTGTACACGCACTGCATGGCCATTATTTGGGTAGTATCTGGGATGTGTATGAGGCACGTATATGACTATTATCTGGCCAATATCCGAGACGAGTCTGGGATGAGTCTGATGATTATATGGTCAATATATAGCTTGCGTCTGACCAGTGTATGATTATGGTATATGGGGATTATCTAGCTTGTGTATGGGGATAGTCTGACCATTACCTGGCATTTATCCGATCATCAGCTAGTGTATGGATTCGCTGGTTTAACGGCGATGGTGTGGGCTGAGTCTGCACAAGAGCAAGCAGCCTGAGAACAAAGGAGGCAGGAACGAGAGTGCCACGGGCATGGCAGCTGAGAGCACAATAAGCCGAGCTTGCCGACGATGGACGCGAGTTGCCGTCGGTGACGAGGCGGCGACGATGGGCGGAGCAGGAGCTCGGCGAGTGCCCAGGCGGCGAAGCGGCGGTGGCGATGAAGAGGGCGACGCCGACAAGGACGGCAACGTCCCATGCGGCCGGCCCGGGGGTGTGTTGATGTCGAACCCCCGAGCGCTACTGGAGAGCCGGCGCGATGCCACGGTGACGATGATGAAAAGGGTCCCGCCCGGACCGTGGTTCCAGCGGCTGCTTGCCCCATAGTGGCACCAACTATCATGGTGTTCTCGCGTCAGTCGTCAGGGGGTCCGCGAGACGACATATGCCATAGAGTGGCCTGAGGTGAGGACAAGACTGTCGCGGAATATATGAGACAGATATGCGAGTAGTACGCGGGGGTTTACCCAGGTTTGGGGCTCTCCGGAGAGATAATACCCCTATTCCTGCATGTCTGAATATATGTGGTATATCTGGTACAGAGTTGCTTCTGGAGCTGTATCTGAGGTCAGTGCCATGGGCATCTGGCTTCATATATATTTGTTTGTGGCATATGCCCAATGGATGGCTATGGGCATGGCTTGTGGCCGTGAGTGGCCTTGTGGCCAAATGGATGTGTGTGCCCGTGAGAATGGATGGATGGGTGCATGCGTGAGTGTGAGCCTCCCCTGGTGCTCCTTATAAAGGGGAGCCCAGGAGACAAGGGGTGGCCCGCGGGGCCTAACTATACTATTTAAGGGACACAGATGTGACGCGTTACACTTGCTATAGTGCGCCACTATTGCTCAGCAATGCATAGGTACATCCGTCTTGTCGGCGGTATGGCTGTTTTGTCGGCAGTATGGCCACCTTGTCGGTGTCGGGTCGGAGCAGCCGTTGACTCCACGCAGCCGGCTAGAATAGCCGGACGGGGAGCCGGCCGAGCAACCGGGTGGCGAGCCGGCCGGGGCAGTCGGACAGGAGGCCGCCTGGAGTGACCGGGTGGTGAGCCGGTCAGAGCAGCCGGACTGAGGGCGTGGGTCGCCCCGATGTCTTGAAGTGTTGTTTCGCCGCCTCTGGGGTACCCGGGGGTCACTCCCCCGACACTATCCATGGATTCTTACATGAGGATAACCATACATATGAGTTTGGGGATAGTTGACATGTATGATTTAGTTAGAGCTCCTCTTGGCAGTCATGAGGACATGAATAGCATGAGTGGTGATTGGAGTTGACTTATACGAAATGACTCTTTTGGTAATATGATGTGATTTGTTTGAAGGACTAGATAGAACAATTGGCATCTCAAAAATTGTGCTTAAGGATAAGATGATAAACGTTCACCCGCACACTAGAATCCTTGAAACCCTCAAGCCCTACCAAGCCACAATATGGTCGGATCATGATAATGGGCTTTGGCTCTAGGTCAAGAAGACCTTGGCCCATACTCAACCGTGACCACCACCAATACCCTATCCTACTTTATGTACCTCCTGTCATGGAGTACTTGGACAAGTTGGTTGTCATCTTTATTTGGTGACCTACTTGTCTACCCGAAGTTGAAAGAAGAGCAGTTCAGCTGGTCAAAAAACATCTAAAGACCGCCATGCCAAGGAAGGAGAACTATGCAAACCACCATCGTCAAGAAGTAAACTTCCGCATCGAAGACCATGTGTATCTGCGAGCCACTCCTCTCAACGAAACCAAGCATTTCCATGTCAAAGGGAAGCTCACACCAAGATTTACCGGCCCCCTCCAAGATCACTGCAAGATGAGGAGTAGATGGCTACCAGCTAAAGTTACCACTTGAGTTACCCGAAGTGCACGACGTTTCTCCACATGACACAACTCCAGTAGTGTTTCCAACTTCCTAACTAGCCTGACCTCTACAAGGACATTGATCACCAAGCCATCGACCCCCAGCCCAACCTGACCTACGCGAGAGACCCCTTAGCACCCAGGATCAAGGAGAACGTCATGCACAAATCCATGCCATCGAGTACTTCAAGGTTCAATGGAGCACCACTCGGAAGCAGAAGCAGTATGAGGACGTGAAGACTACCCTAGATCCAAGTTTCAGTATTCCTTACCACGCCTAGTTTGGGAATCTCGGGGATGAGATTCTTGTGTGTGTGTGTGGGGGGGGGGTAGGTCTGTCACACCCTGATTTTCATGCCATAACACTTAAGCTAATAAATCATGATAAAATGTGGTTTGACAAAAACTTTTGAGTGTTTTGGACTTTGCTTGATTGGATTTCTGTCTGATGTGTGCAAGTGCTCTAAAAAACAAATAAATCCTCCAACTCTTATACTCCTTCTCCTTGATACAAAACTTTGCCCAAGGATCATGCCACATGTATATGACAGAATAGTATTTTCTTACAAAAATAATTGGCTAAAAAGTATTTTCAAAATTAGGTTTTCCAAAAAAACTAAATTGAGACTTGAATTACAAGTACTTAATTAAGGGTGTGAAAAATCTTTCAAAAATTATATTTGAATCCTATTAGATACAGGACTCCCAAAAAACAACAAAAATATTATTTTCAAAATTAGTTTTCTATTTTATTTAAAGGTTTTTCCTTAAGGCCAGTAATGGTCTTTAATAGGTCAAAATTATTTTTATGTTTCAAAAATATTTGAGAAAATTTAGGGAAGCTCAGGGGACATATATTGTCCATATATAAGAGTTTCAACACATGGTCATGTTCAAATTATTGGTCAAATCCCTCAAAAGCCCTCTCTGGATATTTCAAGCTTTTGAAATATTTACAAAGGAAATATTCTCCATTAAATCCAACAAAATTCTACCTTGTCACCAATGGCCAACTTGATGATATTGACAAGTCTCATGTCATGGAGAATAGTATAACCCCATGAAACCCTCTCAAAACCATTTCTGCCCTTTTTGAAGTTTGAACAACTTTGCACTACCAAATATGTCCAAATGATCTCAAAATTTGTACACATGCTCAGATGGCCTAATCATTCACCTAGGCCAAGTGGCACAAGTTGGAGAATAGGATAACTTGATCAAAGTGCCTCAAAACCCTTTCTGTCCAGAACCAAATTTGAACAACTCTACATTGTCAACTGTCTCCTTTTGACCCTAGTGTTTGTGAGCATGCTGTAATCCCCAAATGATGACACTACACCAAGTGGTGCATCAAGGAGAATAAGACAACATGATCAAATCTAGCCAAAATTGTTTTGACCCATTTCTAGGGTTTACAAAAGTTGCATTGGCCACTTTCTCTTTTTGGTCTCAAATTTAGGGGACTCTGCTATTTTGTAGTGACACTCACGCCTGTAAAGTCTCATGACAAGGGATGTCCATTTACTTGCCCAAACCTACATCAAACACCTTCTGGCAGAAACTTAAAATGCATGTTTTGGCCATTTCCACTAATCTCCTTGAGCCAAAAAATTTCATGCAACATGTTCTAGTCACCCTCTACCTCCTGTGTCCCCCTTTGCTATAGTCGAGGTGCCTCGACGTCCACAACACGCCACCACACTGGCCCCCTCCTTCCCCTCTCTGTCTTGCCCGTGCCGCGCATGCCTAGAGCTGCCCGAGCCCGCCAATGCGCGTGCGAGCTCGTGGCTCCACCCGGAGCTCGCACCCCTCTCCCTCTCTCTTTCCCTGGTCATAGACCACCCACAGGAAGGCCCCAGACTTGAAGTCGAGCCCTCCCATGGCCCCCAGCGACTGCTACGACCTCGCCGGTGCACAAGCCCGCGGTGCACCTCACCCCTCCTACTTAAGGCCACCCCCGAGCCCTCTCTCTCTCTCTCTCTCTCTCTCAAGCACCCCAGGCCAACCCACACCTCTCCTCGTGCCCTCCAACCACCTCCATGGCCGGAGCCTTGCCATCGGCCTCCGCCTAAATCTCGCCCACCACTCCTCCTCCTCCTCCCCTCTGGACCGCACTAGAGCAACTCCAACATCACCGCGCCCCCCTCTCGCGCTTCTCCCTCTACTCCTTGTGGTCGTGCCATGCTCCCTTGACTCGATGGCGCCGCCGTCCGCCTCGGTCAGGGCCCCGCCCTCCTCGGCCCGCCCATGTGGGCACGACGCACACTGCCAGATGCGGCTCACCTTCCTGAGCATGCGGGTGGCCAGATCACCGGAAACGGTGGCCTATGGCACCGGCCAGCCGCCGAGGACGCTGCCCCTGCCTCTGCTCTATTCGAGCGGGAGGTGGGGAATGAACCCGACAACCCGCCGCCGCCTGTCGGCCCGCCAGCCAGGCTGAGCCACTGACGGGAGGGCCCCGCCTCGTTTAAGTGGAAATGGGCTCTGCCGCTGTCGCCTTCGCTCAGTGAAGGCGTATTCATGCGAATACGCCTCCTGCGTGACAACCCATGCGCGGCCATGCAGTTGGGCCAGCCCACTGCTAAACTGCGCCCGGTGCGTTGGATAAGGGTAAAGCCCTTCCCCTTTTTCTTTTTCTTTTATAGATAGCTCATAAAATCACTAGAGAATTCAAATAGTGTCCAAATTTGATGAATCAAATTTCTACTGACTCCATAAATCAAGGTCTATTTAATGGGACACAGTGGACATTTGTGTTGTTCTTGGTTTTCACTCGATCCTTCAAAAAGGTCATTTATCCACATAAGTCCACTTCATTTATCCACATTTGTGTTGTTCTTGGTTTTCACTCGATCCTTCTAAATGTTTCTAAAATCATGCCTGATTTAATGTGTACTTTTACTCATTTTTATAAAAAGGCATTCTTAAGACAACTTGCAGTTCCATTAAACCCCTTGTTTCCATCATATTGAAATGATCAAAAATCCTCACAGATCAAATTCCAATAAAACCACTTTGGTATTTCATATGACCAAAGGTATCCTAGAGAAGTCCAACTCACTTTTTAGAGCACTTTTTTTCCTTGTTGTGTTGTTTATTGTGTTTGTTTTCGAAGTTAGTTGACGAAGTAGATGAAATACTTGAAAATGGACCAGAAGGATTGAAGACTATGAGGAGCCAGACAAGCAGCCCTTTGACCATGATGAACCATTTTACATCATAATAGCATTTTCATTGCTTCACCGAGTGCATGATATACCTTGAATGGAAACCTTGCTAGGCTTGCCTCCGTTCCATATCTGGTTGATAATTGCATTGTTCACGACTCTATCCTTGTTTGGAGTTGTGCTGGTGGGTTGTATAAATATGCTATAGTAGTTGGCTACGCAAAATGGGTCAGGGTTATGCATGGAAAGAAACAAGTGTGGCTTGACATACTTGCAAATAGCCCTAGTGGGTGCCACTAATACCCCTAGGAGATGATGATAAATTAGGTCACTACTTAGTGGAGAGGTAGTGTACCGAGGATTGATGAAAGTGTTGTTTACATAGACGGATTAGATTTAAGATGGACTACCGTCCCAACCAAACACGTACAACCACACTACCTCTTATGGGACGGGGCATTATTGATTACCTAGTTTGATACTAGCATGATGCCCACATTACTAGTGATGGGGGTGACGTGAGTTCACTGTCAGGACGGGGTCGTGCTTGGATAGGTGGCCATGACTGTTTACACAGGGCACCACACACATCATTGGTCCCTTCGTGTAGTTGTGAAAATGAAAGGGGCAGAGTCCCAAAAATCTTGATGGTTATACACGAGGGTTGTGTGCCAACGAGTGGACTATATGTTAGTGTCACCTAGGTAAAGATAGTGATCGGGAGCTTACCCCGGGTACTTGAGGTACTGCGGGTCGTGGTTGACACAGAAGCTTCCTGAATCTTGTGGGTAAAGTGTACTACCTCTGCAGAGTGTCAAACTATTCGAATAGGCGCATCCACGGTCAAGGACAGTTAGGGGGTGCTACTTAGAATATGTCCATATGTTTCTGACAAACAACACAGTTTGGTAAATATGATGTGATTCATGAGGAAGTCATGATGAGCTTGAGCATGAGTTGTTCACAACTCTTTCTCGGTGTTGATATATGTAACCTCCTGATAATTGTTGCTGATGCATTAATGTCCTTGATAAATGTTGATCATACTTGCATGAGCAAAACTAGCTTTCCACAAAAGTGCCAATTTAGCAGTAGAGCCTTGCATAATTATTCTGTTATCACTGTTGGGTTTCTTGCGAGTACATTCAAAGTACTCATTGGCTTGCCACTGGTTATTTTATTAGCCAGGCATGAAAGAACATGAATATGAGGAAGAGTTCTCTGCTGACGATCGTGTGAGCTAGGACACTTCCAAGTTAGAATGCCTGTAGGGTTAAGGTAGATGGCATGGGTCCAAGTTGTCATTGAAGATTTCAACTGCGATGATATACTCAAGATTTGACCATAATGGTCATAAATTGTGTAAGACGGTATGTATGGATGTAAAACTCTTGTTATTCAGCTTCTGTGTGTTCAGTGAGCATTGATCTCTGGGATCACTATACACGTGCATCCAGTGATCACGACTTATGAGTCAGGGTCCCCACATCAGGAGTAACATCATTCATGAGCTTGGCGTGAAGCTAGCACACATTGTCATTATAACCCTTGAGGTCGGCGACCTTGATAGCCTCTTGGGCTTCATCGCATGCTTGATTCGCATCATCTAACTTAAGATGGATCCTGGTGACATCCTATGGATCTACAACACAAGGAAGAAAAATCTTCTAAGGAACAAAAGAAGAACTCAACAACATCCCCAAAGACCGGGTACGGCAGAATGCTTACAAATATCGCCTTCAACTAGATGGGCAGATGCTCATTCTCCTACCATTGCCCTTCAAGTTGCTCGCACAAGCGAGCCACCTCAACATGGAGCTTGTCGTTCTATCGCAACAAGGACTACGAAAACAACAAGTGTAGAATTACAAACCTCCAAGGCACAATCACATGCAAAAAGAAGCCAGAACCGGTTCTGCATCAAAACCATGCCTAACTTCAAAGGCTACTACCACTACTCCAAGCATCAAGAAGTTTAGCAATCGCAAGGCCTCTTACCTGACAGCTGGACCTGGCGAGGTCTCCCACACTACGGAAAGCAGAGCAAAATTGCTCCAAAATCCCTTCCGTGCCACAAAGGACCACAACCAGTTCTTCCGAGGCGATAGGCTATGACGTGCTAGCCTCCATTGTTTCCTTTGGGGGCTCCACCAGCCCCTCTAGTGCGACAGTGGTCAACGTCGAAGGCCTCTCCCTCGACTCATCGATGGAAGAGGTCACGAGGCCAGTAAACAGAGGTTGCTCCGCTTTCTTGATTTCACCGACCTCCTTCATCATCACCCTCTTCCTTTGTCGCACCTTCAAAAAGCATCAAGATTCAGGAGGTGAGAAGTTGGCCGAATATAAACTTGCACAGAAGAACAAAGGACTAAGAGACTTACCAGTGCCAATTGAGGAGACCTCCAAGGGGCCTCCTACTCACCCTTGGGTGAGTCATGAGCACTGGCCTCTAGTGCTCGGGTCCGCCCTAAGAAGACACAAGACGACAATCAGAACACGCATGCATAAAAGAAATGAGCACCTATGAGGAAAAACTGAAGGCTTGTCGAACCTATTGGATACCTCTTCCTTTTTGTGGTGGCAATGACATGTATACCGAGATGTGGAATATCGAAGGTAGCTCTGGACCTTCAATGGGGTTACAGAACTTAAACGCACGCAACGACACACCCATTGTGTAGGACCTCTGGAGCCCTCCTCGACACCGTCCAACGGTCTTTCCTTTGTTTTCTCCATTGCAGTGACCTCCTCTCTTTTGTAGGTCGTCTCGTAATCCCGTGTTCCAAGAGATTCTGGCGATCGAGGCATCTCTTCAAACTTGGATTGGTCCCCGCATCGGTTGCTTCCACTTGTTTATTGCCTTCTTCAACCGACAGACAAGGTACCCCCCCTCTTTTTCTCTTGCGAACCTACGTTGAGCTTGGGACATCCCGCGACTGGCATAGGATATTTCAAAAGTGCCAGGATCCATAGTTATTACAAACCAAGAGCACTAGAGAAGCGAAGGGGCTCGCAGTATTGGAAAAAGATAAGAAGCATGGTAGTCGATCGAAGAATAGGTTCCCATCTTGGCACTCTTGCTCAGAGATTCTTTCCTTCTCTATGATGACCTCGGCTTCATCCTCTCTAGAGGGCAAGGTAGCTTTGCCTCCATCATTGATGACCTCGACTTTCATCTCACCCTACTCCTCACCCTCTGGGGACGTCACAACGATCTTGATTCTCTTCATCAAAGAAGCCTTGCCCGCTTTCGGAGCCTCCACGGGCAGGGGCTATGGCAATCCCTATATGACTGGGTCGAGCTCCTGTCCTGGGAGCAGTGGCTTAGATAGAAAGGCGGAAAAGTTTGCAAGGCCCTGCAAACTAAAAGAATATATCAAAAACAAAGATTGATGCTCACAACTAGATGAACCTGTGATGCTTACTTCACACACGGGAACCTCCAAGCAGAAGGGCTCCATGAGAACTTCCATGGATATTGACTTGGCCTCCTGTCTAGTTAAAATACTTATTAAATGTTGGACCTCCTCCTCTCCAAGCTCATCCTGGGAGACTTGCATAGGGTCCTCTCGCCCTCTGTACAGGTACAGCAATATCGTGCAGCATGGGTGTAGACCACGACCTGATTAACCACACAAGACTCTAGTCCAGGTTTATTGCCTATTTGAGGTTGTACACGAGGGAAGTCTAGCCAAAGTTTCTATTACGGCCCCAAACGAGGTGAGCAGGATTCCCAAGCCCACCAATCGGGTTCCACTTGGTAAACCATGCCACGGTGCATCTACCGCACTAAAGCCTACCCCGTCGGGCAGCACTAAACACGGTCCCCAACACATATCCTACAAACACCAGAAATTAGTTGCAACTCCTCGATAGAGATCAAGGTGATTAATAAGTCAAGCAAGGTCATATTCCAGGGCCCAATGTGTGGTAGTAACTGTCTTGGATCACATACACAGAACTCAGTTCTTAAGGACGGTTCCAATGAGGCAACCCACCATGTACTCCTACATGGCCTCTCATCGCTACCTTTACCAAAACGTGTTCACACGCTTAATTTTCATCAGTAGGACATGTTCACAACCATTCCAATTCATTGCCCAGATGGATCAGACCCGACATGACTCTAATCATAGCAAGCAAGGATGGATGAGTAGTCACAACAAGGCTCAAGCAATTCCTACTCATGCTAGTAGGTTTTACTATTTACTATGATAAAGACAGGTCATGCAAAGGAATGGGTTCAACTACCACTACTGTAGGATGTCGCTAACGTGACACTACAATCAGAGACCCTTCAACAAAACTGTGTGCAATGCATTAATCGCAAACTATGTTGTAAGAAAATCATCAAAAATGATACAAATTGTTTGTAATGGGAGAGATATCAAACAATTCAGAGTTGTGTGTGCGATACATGGCATACAGTTGATCCATATGAACTATTTGTGATGATCATAACAACAAAAATGGTTAGCCAGATGAAGGTGTGTGTGCGATATTTGACATACAATTCACTCAGATGAATTGTTTGTGATTAGGCAACACAACAGAAACGGTGAGCCAGATCAAGGTGTGTGCGATAGAAGGCATACAGTTCACTCGGATGAACTGTTTGCGATGAGCCAAGACAATAGAAATGGTTAAACTTAACAAGATGTGTGTGATACGCGGACAACATGTCCGTAATCAGAAATGTGTGCGAAGACCGATAATAACACAGATGATTGCTGCTAATAAGTCGTGTGTGTTGTGGGCAAACGATTGCTGGTATACAATTGTGAGTGATTGATGAAATTATCACCGATGGACTCCCTAGTTTGGTCCTTGTGCGATGTGATTTGCTCTGTCTACAGAACAACAACATTTATACTTATAGGGACATGATTGCATAACGAAATTAGACATCCAATTACATAGGTGGCTAGTACACACACGACATTTGCACACACCAAAGTGAACTATTACATGCATAATTAACTAGGTTAAATGATTATTTAATCATCATCTACTTCTGACGCTTGCCACCACTACTCTGCTGGTGGCTGGTCCCTTATCAATTACTGGAAGGAGGCACTCACCTATGTCAATGATCCGCCTGTGCATCTCGTAGCATGTGTACACGTTCTTGACCGCGAACTTGAGGTGAGCTTCATCCAGTCTCCGCATCGAGGCCCAGTGCCAGGCATCGGGATTTTTCTTGGCATCCTCCTTCATGTTTTCGTAGTAAGGGTCGATGATGGCCAAGGCGAGGTCAACAAGGGAGTCCTTCTCCTTGTTGCCACAGACCCTATAGTGGCCACGGATGTTGACAAGCATCTTACAGGCTAAGCCTGTAACCTTGAGCGGTTTTACATCATTGATGGTGTCCACTGTAGCGAACTTGTAGTCAGAGCTATTGACAAACCTGGTGAAATGCTCGCAAGGCCTTATGGCCAGGGAGTGGTAGACGAGGACGTGATGGCGCACACAACTAGGTGATGACAACCTTCTGATCTATCCCGGCATGACCATTGGTGTACTGGAGGTCGATGCCGACCACTTTGTACTTGTCATCTTGAGCAAGCAACTGTTACATGGTGTTAATGGAGTCCTCCACCACGGTCGGTCGTTGGTGTACACCACAAGAGGTCCTTCTCCCTCATGTGGGTCTCCACTTGATGCACACTGAAGTCCACTGGAGCGCCCCTAGATACCCTCTCTGTATGTGTCGTTGTTGGTGTGCTTGTTTGTGTTGTGGGGCGTGATCGAAAGGTTGAAGAGACTAAGGTTATAATGGATGTGGGAATAAATGGGGAGCCCGGACGGCCTAGAATATTGGCACATCCAAATGGCAATTTTGGCAACGTGTAACTCCATCGTGCCACACGTAACTGCATCGTGGTGATGCACTCTACGCAACCTCATGCATATGGGTCCCCAACGTGATCGTGCGCCGGACCCAACAGTTGGCAGAGCATGCGCGAAGGGACGTGAGAGCAGAGCGCATAGAGGGACCCAAGCAGAGCGCACCGTGGCCGCCTAACAACGAGCAGAGCGTGCCAAGGGACACGAGGAGATGTCGGCATAGTGAGGTGAACCTGGGCAACAGACAAGGGTGCACCAGCTAATTGTGTGGGAAGACCGATAAAAACACGAAGATTTCTTGCTGATAAGTTGTGTGTGTTCTGGGCAAATGCTTGTTGGTAAATAATTGACTGCGATTCTTGAAATCATCATCGATGTGTTCCTTAGTTTATTCTTTTGCCATGAGATTTGCTCAGTCTGCACAACATCTATGCTCTCTGTGTACAGAACAATATTCTTTGGTGTGAATAGTGTGCTCTGTTGGGCACTTTAGTATATGGATCACACCCATGGCCAACCAGTGTGCGTGCATGCGTCATGCTAGCTTGCGCTTCCTTCTATTCTAAGTTTCCACCAATTGATGGCGTATTATGAACACACCACTGTTTCTCGCCACTTCCTCATCAGTTTCCCACCGCCACCCAACGATATGGTGCACAAGCCGAGGCCATGCGCGACACACTGAGGCACAAGCACAGCCTATAGCCCCTTTACCTTTTCCAAGCATGCCAATCCATCGAGCGCCGCATGTGCCATCAACCTCCTCGACGAGGAAAAGGAGCAGGCGCCACAACCCGTCGAGGCTGAGGGTGTCCCCGGTAACACGATGGACGACACCGTGTTGTGCATCATTGCCATGGTTGAGCAGACCCTCGGCGCATGGTGCTTAAGTGACACAGATCAAGATAGGCATGTCAGCACTGAGAGGCTACAGCTCGCTGCACCACATGATCGATGGTTTGCCGCAGAGCAAGCTAGGCGCTTCCGTGGCACAATGAGACCGATGGAGCACCGTAGAGCGAGAGGCGCAGCGTGCCGCACAACAAGAGCGGATCCATCGGTGTTGCCTGGTGTCGACAGGGCGTTGCAGCTGGGTACATGGCCCATCAGTAGCCCCATTCCTCGCCAGCAGTGGGAAGAGGTTGTCTATGTCGTACTTGCACCAGAGCCCGACCATGCCGTACTTGCACCAGACGCCGCCCGCGCCGTTCGCATGGGTCGCGCATTGATACGTCTTTGTCGTATCTATAATTTTTGATTGTTTCATGCCAAGATTCTACAACTTTCATATACTTTTGGAAACTTTTTATACTATTTTTGGGACTAACATATTGATCCAGTGCCCAGTGTCAGTTCCTGTTTGTTGCATGTTTTTGTTTCACAGAAAATCCATATCAAACAAAGTCCAAATGCGATAAAAACTTATGGAGATTTTTTGGAATATATGTGAATTTTGGGAAGTGGAATCAACACAAGGCGATGCCCGAGGGGCCCACAAGCCCTTAAGGCGCGTCACTCACCCAAGGCGTGACCAGGGGACTTTTGGCCACCCTGAAGGTCGGTTGGAGGTGTCCTCCGGACGCAAGGAAGCTAATATCCGGATAAAAACCATGTTAAAATTTCAGCCCAATTGGAGTTACAAATCTCGCGGAATTTAAGAAACGGTGAAAGGCCAGAATCTGAAAACGCAGAAATAGAAGGAAACAGAGAGAGCGATCCAATTTCAGAGGGGCTCCCGCCCCTCCGCCGCCATGGAGGCGATGGACCAGAGGGTAAACCCTCCTCCCATCTAGGGGGGAGGCCAAGGAATAATAAGAAGGGGGGCTCTCTCCCCCTCTCTCCCGTTGGTGCCAGAACGCCGCTGGGGCCATCATCGTGACAGTGATCTACACCTACAACTTTGCTGCCATCATCACCAACTCTCTCCCCCTCTATGCAGCGGTGTAACACCTCTTCTCCCTGCTTTAATCTTTACTTAAACACGATGCTCAATGCTATATATTATTTCCCAATGATGTATGGCTATCCTATGATGTTTGAGTAGATCCATTTTGTCCTATGGGTTGATTGACAATCATGGTTGGTTTGAGTTGTATGTTTTATTATCGGTGCTGTCCTATGGTGCTCTCCATGTCGCCCAAGCATGAGGGGTCCCTTTTGTAGGGTTTGCAATATGTTCATGATTTGCTTATCGTGAGTGGCTTGAGTGACAGAAGCACATACTCGTGTAAGTAGGTTGTTTGCGTATGGAAGTAAAGAGGACTTGATACTTTAATGCTATGGTTGGCTTTTACCTTAATGATCTTTAGTACTTGCAGATGCTTGCTAGAGTTCCAATCATAAGTGCATATGATCCAAGTAGAGAAAGTATGTTAGCTTATGCCTCTCCCTCATATAAAATTGCAATAATGATTGTCGGTTTAGTTATCGATTGCCTAGGGAAAAATAAGTTTCTTGTGACAAAAAGCTCTCTACTAAAACTAACTTAGTTGTTTGTTTATCTAAACAGCCCCTAGATTTTATTTACGTTATCTTTATTATCTTGCAAACCTATCCTATCACACCTACAAAGTACTTCTAGTTTCATAGTTGTTGTAGGTAAAGCGAACGTTAAGCGTGAGTAGAGTTGTATTGGTGGTCGATAGAACTTGAGGGAATATTTGTTCTACCTTTAGCTCCTCGTTGGGTTCGACAATCTTACTTATCGAGAAAGGCTACAATTGATCCCCTATATTTGTGGGTTATCAAGACCTTTTTTCTGGCGCCGTTGCCGGGGAGCAATAGCGTGGGGTGAATATTCCCGTGTGTGCTTGTTTGCTTTATCACTAAGTAGATTTTATTTGCTGTTCTAAGTTGTTCTCTATCTTTAGTTATGGATATGTAACATGAAATACCAAAAAAATAGGTGTACTTGCTACTTATGGAGATGGGGAACCTCCTAAAACCCTCGATGCTTTCTATGTGGAAAATATTAAACACTACTTTGATAATCCTGAGAAAACCCCATTCAACTTGATAATGGGAGACACGTTGGAACAACGTGAATACTTTAGGGATTACCGCTTGACTCTAAAAGGGAAACTATTATGGGATCGAATTCATATGTTGCATTGGTATGCTCGGAATTTATGCCGGAGATATGATTATACTTGTTGCTCTAGGATGAAGGCTCCACACCTTCCCTTTTTATGTAAATTTAATGATAATAAAACCTTGGCTTCTTATGACAATGGTATATATGATTACTATGATGTGGAATGAATAGAATAATTTTTTGCTTTTAAGGGTGCTTATGAAATTGAATCTTTGTTTGAAAAGTGTGAAAATCTTGATGATGCTATTTACAGGCCTAATTTTTTTGCTATACTTAAATATTGCTATGATAATTATGAATATAATGCCGATATTAATGAGTTTATTGATAAAGTCACTGCTGTCCAAGAAGATACTAATGTTTTACAGGAATCCATGGAAGAAGAAATTGATGACACTGTGAGCTCATTGGATGAAAAAGATGATGAGGAGAGCAAAGAACAAAAGGAGGAAGAGCGGATTGATCACCCGTGCCCACTTTCTAATGAGGGTAACTCTTCAACTCATACATTGTTTAATTTCCCTTCATGCTTACCGAAGGATGATTGCTATGATAATTGCTATGATCCCTTTAATTCATTTGAAATATCCCTTTTTGATGAACTTGATGCTTGCTATGCTTGTGGCCATGATGCCAATATGAATTATGCTTATGGAGATGAACTTGCTATAGTTCCTTATGTTAAGAATGAAATTGTTTCTATTGCACCCACGCATGGTAGTCCTATTATCTTTTTGAATTCTCCCAACTATACTATATCGGAGAAGTTTGCGCTTATTAAGGACTATATTGATGAGTTGCGTTCTACTATTGCACATAATGATTTTGATAGATATAATATGCATGTGCTTTCTGCTCCTCCGTGCAATTATTATGAGAGAGGAACTACATCTCCGCCTCTCTATGTTTCCAATACGATAAAATTGCAAAAAACTGTTTATGCTATGTATTGGCGTTTACTTGATGTGCATGAATTGTTCTTTTATGACATGCCGATGCATAGGAAGAGAGTTAGACTTCGTCATTGCATGATATATGTTACTTTGTGCTCACTACTAAATTACAAATCATTGTTAATTAAAGGTGGCTTTGATATACCTTGGGATCCGGGTGGATCCATTACTTGAGCACTTTATGCCTAGCTTAATGGCTTTAAAGAAATCGCTGCCAGGGAGACAACCCGAAAGTTTTAGAGAGTCATTTACTTCTGTTAAAATAGGAGATCATTGTTTGATTCCTTGCAATAGTTTTGCAATACACTACTAGGAAAACAGCTATATATGAAATGTACACTAATGGCGCACCACATGTGTGGTGCGCCATTAGTATATAGTAATGGCGCACCACATATAGCTACGCCATCAAACTCCAAATACTAATGGCGCACCACATACACGGTGCGCCATTAGTAACAATTTTTTTTTACAAAACTAGTAATGGCGCACCAGGGGATAGTCTGCCATTACTAGTAATGGCGCACCATACACTTAGTGCGCCACTACTACTAACATATATATTTTTATTTTTTTCAAAGTTAGTACAAAGTTAGTAATGGCGCACCGTGGGTGTGGTGCGCCATTAGTAGTTAAAACTAGTAATGGCGCACCACACCCACGGTGCGGCATTACTAACAATTTTTTTATTTTTTTCAAAGTTAGTAATGGCGCACCGTGGACCGCCCAAAATTCCACCGAATGCACCCCCCCTGGACCGCCTTTTCAGTTTAAAAAA
>NC_041383.1:498386425-498467956 GCF_002162155.2 Triticum dicoccoides | reverse complement strand
ACTAATGGCGCACCACATACACGGTGCGCCATTAGTAACAATTTTTTTTTACAAAACTAGTAATGGCGCACCAGGGGATAGTCTGCCATTACTAGTAATGGCGCACCATACACTTAGTGCGCCACTACTACTAACATATATATTTTTATTTTTTTCAAAGTTAGTACAAAGTTAGTAATGGCGCACCGTGGACCGCCCAAAATTCCACCGAATGCACCCCCCCTGGACCGCCTTTTCAGTTTAAAAAAATAAAAGAAAATGATGGAAATGTCAAAAAAATAAAAGAAAATAAGTTTCCCATGTGATATGTGGTCTAGTTGTCGAGAAAATTTACAAATATGAATTTCGACTTTATTTGCAAGATCTCTCTAGAATTTGTAAAATGGGCATAACTTTTGCATACTAACTCGGATGAAAAAGTTTTTTATATGAAAAATCATCTACTAGAAAAGTTACATCCAAATTTAACCGGGGGAACCTCGTTAAACATTTTCAAAATCCTCAAAACCTAACAAAAAAAGTTATGGGGCTTTTAAGATCTGGAGGCAAAAAAATTCAAACTTACTAGTGGCGCACCGTTTGCTAGGTGCGCCACTAGTAATAGAAAAAAAATAGTTTCGATTTTTTTTCAAAATATGATACGTAATATGAATGGAAGTTTGAAATGTTTCTTCAAAATTTCATCACACTCATGAACATGAACAAAGTCCTAAACATGAACAAGGTTTAATAGGATTGATATGCTAGATATATCAACAAGTGCCTGTTAAGTGAGCTGGTGCTGGGGTTGGATAGAACTCTGAAGTTAAGCGTGCTTGGACTGGAGTAGTGTGAGGATGGGTGACCTTTCGGGAAGTTTGACCATGGAGTGCGATTTGACCCTAGATTAAGCCATAGTGACCCGAGATTAAGAAAAAACGAAAAAAATTGAAAAAAATTGAAAAAAAATAAAAATAAATTTGAAAAAAAAATGTTAGTAATGGCGCACTTCTATGTGGTGCGCCATTAGTAAGTCAGATACTAATGATTCACCTCTAGGTATACTAATGGCCTGCGTGCAAAGACTTGGGCCGAAGCCCATGTAACCCTTTCCCACTTACCCCTTTGTGGCTTAGACTATATATAGACCACCTCCTCCTCCTAGTGAGGGTTAGCATTGGTTTAGCTCATATTTTGTGTGAGAGCCTTTCTCATCCACTTGGTTACTTCTCCTCGGAGCTCACGACCTCTTCGGAAAAGATCCCCCAAGCGGATTCAAGACCCCTTCAAGGGAAGAACCTTCAAGACCTCCTCACAGAGAAGAACCGGCTACCGTTTGTATCGTCCTTTGTTGATTGTGGATCTTGTATCACTATGTGTTTCGATGATCTAGCGCATGTGTGACTTTATTCTCATCGGTTGAGTGTTTCTCTTGTGTTTTTCCCTCGTTCCCCTCTTTGTGTTTTTCATATTCGTGGTAGGATTCCCCTCCAAACGTGAAAGATCGACATCTAGGGTTCTATCCTACATCATCTTGGTATCAGAGCCACGTTGATCACGTTTTTGGAGCCCATACCATTTGTTTTCTAGCTTGATTTTGTTGATTTCGTCCTAAATCCAAAAATCCGCACCAAAAATAGCCCCCAATTTTTTTGTGATTTGTTAGTTTTGATGATGTTTTGTTGATTTTGATCCATGGATTTGTTGTGTTACGAGTGGATCAAGTTTTCCCCATCTTTCCCCCCATTTCCATCCATGAAATCTCTCCAATTTTGACCCTGAAAATCGAGTTTTTCCGCCCCCGTTCTTAGATCTGGAATTTAGGGTTCGTCCCAGACGAAATTCCACGACCCCCGGAACTTCCGTCCCCCGGAACTTCCGTCCTTGCCCCGGAAATTCCGGGCTAAACAGAAAGTTTACCCCAAAATCCCCCTGACCCTTGCTCTTTTTTCCGCGACCCCCAAAACTTCCTGCCACCCCCGGAACTTCCGGCCCTGACCCCGGAACTTCCGGCCTAACCAGAAACTTTCCCCGAAATTTCAGCATCAGCCTCTTTCACCGTTTTCATCATAACTTTTTTGCTCTGAACTCCGATTTGAGTGTTCTTTGGCTCATTTTGAAGCTATCAACATGCCCAAGGTCCTCAATTTGGTTTTACCACCTTTTGACTCCATCAAAATTTTGAAACTTTGGCATCTTTGCCTAGGCCTTCCACCATAACATCCGCATTGCCACCATCGACTTCCACAACCTAACCCATTTTGTTCCCCATAGCATTTGAGGTTGTTTGAGTAGTGACTTGAGTCTCCTAAGGTGTTTAGGCTACTTAGGGGCGGTTGCTTCTTCATCAACCACCACCATAACTTCCGCATAGGCTTGCCCACCATACAGTTCCACCATCGCAACTTAACCCAATTTTGTTTGTGTTGTGAGTTGTGTCTCCTAAGGTGTTTCGACTACTTAGGGACGGTGATTCCAACTCGACACAGTGTATAGCCCATCATACCCTCCTACCTTAACCCATTTTGTCCGGGTTTCCACCAATACTTCCGCAGCCACCACCGCATTCCGCTACCACCATTTTGACATTTGACGTTTGAGATTTTGAGTTCGCGGTTTTTCCGTTTCCTAAGGTGTTTCGGCTACTTAGGGACGAGTCTCCATCATCTTTGTTTCTACATCAAGAACACCGCCACTCATCATCGCCACAGACGGTAACCTCCATATCATCTTGGTATTGTGGTATCCCTCCATTGTATATTCCCTTGCCATTGAATTGATAACCCTTAGCCTATTTTGCGTCACTTGCCTATCGATACTAGCCATTTGAGTATTGACGGCAACGTTACTTGTGCACATTAGTGATCTATACTTCCCATAGCATACATACCATATCATCATGGTGCATATATTGGTATCATATCTTGTGTCACAAGTTTGTTCCCGCATATATACAATTGCTATCTTGGTTTGTGCATTTGTGCAAAAGTGGCCATGCAAAAAAAAGAATAAGCTTTTAAGCAAAGAAAAAGAGAGAGCAAAGAAGCTTGTAAGCAATTGCCATAGCATCATACCATTGCATAAGATTGTCATATCGGATCATCTTGGATCAAACACCGGGAACCAAACATATATAGCATCCTTGGAATAGAAAGTTTATCCATTTTGCATATTATAGGTTGTGCACAAGTTTAGTATCTGCCTATTGAGCAATCGTGCTAGCGTCTCTCTTGAGTTGTGCAACACAGGCGTTTTCCGTGGATTCCACATTTTGTGCTCATTCCTTGGTTGCACGACCCCATTTATCTATCCGTGTGTGCGTTTCCGTGTGCCATCCATATTGCTATTGGTCTACTTGTTTCGCCTGCAAATTTGTGAATCTCTTTCAACATTATTGACTCTTGCTAACATTTTGCACCAATTTTTTTGTGCCACTATCCTCAGCGAGCTCCACCATAAGCCTTACTTGTGTAGGTGTGAGAACCGACAAGCACTACAAGAGATCGAGCCTACTATGACGAGCTAAAAAATGTCATCGAATAGCTAATAACGTCACAAATTACCCCCCGGTGACATTTTATGGGCGTCACAAGCATCGTCACAGAATCCCCGTCACAGATTACTCCTAGTGACGGCGCACGCGCAAAAACGTCATCGAAATTGGGACCTTCGGTGACGTTATATAGAACGTCATCGACTTGCTTTTTCCATGACGGTAAGCTAATGTCACATGTTAGGCAAAAATATGCCATATTGTACCATATTCAGTGACGAGACAACGTCACTAACTTTATGCCACATCAACACCCGAGCGGCTATCCCACTACTAGTGCAAATACTTTTATTATGGATGAAGATGACATCATCAAAATATATTTACTTTCTTTCGAATCTAAATTACGATGAAAATAAGTATTTAATTCACATCAAATTAGAAATTGATATGAAAGACAAATCATATTATATATGAAATCGTCTCAGCCAAATAATTTTGTAAACAAAAATGACGGTGAAAAACTGACTCGAGTTTGACACAGACAATAGACCAGATGAAAACAAATAGTAACTAAAGACCACATATGTTGTCGTGAGGATTGCAATAAGGATGGCAATCATGAACCATCAGGTTGTGACTGGGAGTACGAAGTTGCTTGTTGAGTTGCTTGAGCCCTCAAGAGAAAATCAAGCAGATTATCCATCTCCTTCTGCTTCTTTACACAGGCTTCATTCTTCTCTTCCGGGCTCTTCTTTAGAGCTTCCAATTCTTCTTGCTGCTTCTTTTGTATCTTTTCAAATACTCTCTCTTGTGCTTCAAGTCTTGCGGCTAACTCCTCCCGATGCCTATAAATGACAAAAGACAACAACGTTGCATCGTAATGAGATGAAAACAGACAAGATAACAAGGTACAAGGGTACCAATTTGAAATAGAGAAGTACATTATTAAATGTCAAAGCAAACATGTCGATGGGCTAATGAAACAGTAAAGCCAAGAATAACTTATAATGGTTTCAAATATGCATAACAAACAACTTGATTATAGGAAGCATCAGCCAAAGGATATCAAGTCGATAACCCAGGTTAAAAGATACACTTCTTAATTGAACTTCCATTCACTGCAATGAGTGCACTGTGCACACAGAAGCAAGCAAAAAGAAACAACAAGAACAGAAAGGGAAATAAGATAATTACCTGTCATTCGCATCTCTTGCCTCTCTATCCTTTTGTTCAATTCTTTCATCTAGAACTCGGATTCGGGCTGATGAAGTAGAGCTCCTATACCTCATGGGTCTTGATGCATACCCCATGCTGGAAAGGAAGGTGCTATGGGCACTTTCTTCCTTTAGAACTTCAGCAACAATTGCTGTATCGGATACTGGCTGCGCACCTTCTGATTGTGTTTCCGTTTTCTCTTCAATCGCATTCTGTAGTATAAAGAAAAGCATTGATGCTAAGGCAAAGTTCATATGCTAGCAATATGAGAATCTATTTCAAGTCAGGAACAAATGGACGAAGAAATCTTACATGAGCTAGAAGTGCTGACTCGCTCATGCTACCAGTCTTGCTGTTTGTATGGGTGTCTTTGAAAAACTCAATTGGACTTGGGTCCTGATTATTGTACTTGTCTTTTCTCTACAAGATATATGTAATTGTAACATTACTACTACATATATATTGGCCAGATGCAACATACATTGGACTACAAGATATTTGGAATTCTTACAAGTTTACTGAAATAAGCAACATAAGACATACATCCAGTCTTTTGGTGATGCTTGACAGCTTCTCGGTTTTCCTTATTCATTTGACATATTTTCTATATGAAGACAATGAATATAAGTATTTACATATGGTACAGTAGATGTGAATGCAAAAACTATTGTTGGTCTCGCGTATCTCGTTACAAACCTTGTTTCTTTCATCAGACCATTTATTGACAAGGCTGGTCCAATTCTCATGAGTAATGTTCAGTGGCTTATTTGACAATGCTTCCTGATCAGTATAACCATTGAAGTATTTCTTCTTTAGCCTGTAGCGTTGTTGTCGAACACCCTTCTGGATTACTTTTGTGCATTCATCATTCCCAACCTTTTCATCCTTTTCCATCTCAAAGTTAATCTGAAATACCATTCATATATAGGATATATCATTAAATTGATTATGCAACATGTGAACACGTGAATGAAAATGAAGCAAACTATCCCACTGCAATATCTTTAATAGCATGGGGAATAACATGTTTGAGTGGGCTTTTGGCATAGTCATTCCAGTGCGTAGCAACGTGCATTTTGCTCCTGATGTGAATATGACACTCAGAAGAAAGCTTTGCTACTTGGACTGGGTCAGTAGGTCTCACTTTCCCTGCTGTAAAATCAATGTGCATCTTCCTCCCTCCATTTCTGTTTGCATACTCCTAAAGCCCATGCCCCATGGTTGGTCTACGTCGACGACCTCTACTTGATGGTCGTGGATCAGTTGGACCAGTGGAGCATGCTAATGCATCTACATTACAAGCTGGCATATAAATTAGAAGGTTATAATTTCAAGTGGAAAATAGATGGTGTGAAGTGATGATGTCGCATATACCTTGGCCTTGTAATGTAATCATGTTATCTGATTGACCAGATGTGCCTATCATGTCTTGAGAACGTTGTACCCCTGAATCAGCGTCAGGCGAGTTGCTATTCTTAGAAGTTATGTGAGGTGATGTGTTTGTTGGATTTGGTGCAGATTGTTCTTGATGGTTTGTCGCTTCAACTGACTCAGTTGTCTCTAGATCTTGTTATTCTTGAGGTAGCGGCTGCACTATTTTTGGAACAAGTGAGTGAAACAAGGCAGTTAATCAGCACAAACTTATGCAATGTCAGCAAAGGTTCAATAGGAATGCAGTGAACAGAGATATCATCATCTAGATTAATTACAAAAAGTGGAGGGACAAAATATGTGAATCAATCTTTGAGTCAATTATTTGCGATCCTTATAGTGCACAGTGACATACACATGATACAAGCAAGGCGAAATTAAAGCCAGTGAATCTACATTGTACATATTTTGGAGGGTTGCAGAACAGATCGAAATAAATATATACTTGGAAATATGGAGCATCCAGAATTCAGTTAAACAAGAACAAGTGCAGACTCGGCCTTTATTAAGTTTCGGACAAGTTTAGACTCAGTCTTTATTCAGTATTGAACAAAAAACAAGTGCAGACTTAGTATTTATCGAGAATCCAAAATAAAGAACATACACTATGAACTCCATGTGGTAATATATTGTATCAAGAACAAGTGCAGACTCAACATTTATTCAGTTTGGAACAAGTTTAGACTCGGTCTTTATTCAGTATTGAACAAGAACAAGTGCAGGCTTAGTATTTATCGAGAATCCAAAATAAAGAACATACACTGTGAACTCCATGTGGCAATAATAATATATTGTATCAAGAAGAAGTGCAGACTCGGCATTTATTCAGTTTGTAACAAGTTTAGACTCAGTCTTTATTCAATATTGAACAAGAACAAGTGCAGACTTAGTTTTTATCGAGAATTCAATATAAAGAATATACACTGTGAACTCCATATGGTAATATATTGTATCAAGAACAAGTGCAGACATTCAGTTTTGACGATCCTAGGTAAGGACTACTTATGGGGTAGCAGAACCACAAACAGGGAAGCCACATGGTCATTGAATTATCTCACGATAACTGAATAAAGACCGAGTAAATCTTACAGAGAAACTGGATTTGCGTTGTATTCAGAGATGTAAATAAATCTCACGACCATGTGTGCTTTTCTCCCCCAAATCCCTTCCATGGTGATCCCTTATGTCTAGAGCTTGCGGGATGAGGAAATTACCGTCAGCCGTCGCCGCTCGGTGTAATCGGTGGGGAAAGAGAGCCGGGTGGGGTGGCCTCCTCCAATCCGTTATAGCTGGTTGATGCAGTGGATCCGAGCTTGGCCGGTCGGGCGGCCTCCTCCAATCTGCGGTCGCCGGTCGCTGCAATCAGGGGAGGGGGCGGATAGAGCGGAGTGCTCGCGGGGATGGTTGTGTAGTGGATCCGAGCTCGGCAGGCGGGCGGCCACCCCCAATCTGCCGGCCTGATCGCCGCAGTCATGGGATAGGAGAGGCGATTGAATCTGACGAAACAATGTCGGGGTGGGCGATGGCTTTTAGCGGTGCCTCTTCGCGGGCGAAATAGAAGGATAAATTTTGGCTGGGTCTTTGGCGGTGGGGACACTGGGTGAATGCAGGAAAAAAAATAGAGAATTGGAAGGAAAATGTATTTTTTACGAGGAGATGGTTTATTTCCAGAATTTAATTTCCACTTAAAATTATGTAATCCATATAATTCGAAATAAGTAGAAAATGATTATTAAAAAGTAAACCTTACATGAACATTATGATATTGTATTTTCAGTGTTCTTTTTGGGGAGAATTGTAAATAAATATGTTGAAAGTTGTACAGACGGGTCTTAAGTATGTGATTGAAAAAAAAAATGCAAATGAGTGATTATTTTAACTGCTTGTGTAAGGTAACTTGAGATGATTGTTTTCAATGATGATTGTTTCATAGTCCGAATATACTCATGTGCATAGCCCCCAACCTCCCAGCGTAAGCGATCTAGGCCTAGGCGTATGGTCCAAGAAGATACAAGTAAATATCCTTTAGCACAATTTATATAGCGGCCAGAGTCTTTCCTAGTGGCAACGCTGTTGGTGCAGACCATGGTCGTCCCTGGTTCAAACTCCTCGACCAAACTTTTTTGCATCGAATCGCCTGTTTTAATTTTTGTTTTTTAGATAGAACGAAACAACATCACTTCACGAGCGCTCCATTCAAGTTTTCTTTGCCCAACAATTACATATTAATAGAAAACAAAAAAGATAAGATTACCCAGCGACTCTCCTATTTCCATTTTAACTTTTGCGATAGAACGAAACAACATTAGCTCACAAGCGCCCAATTGAAGTTTTTGGCATAGCCCACTACCTTCTTATTCTAGATATAAGAACAAAATAACAGTGTTAAAAATATTTTCTCCTATTACCAGTTCACTCCCTTATATCCATTTTTATGATAAACAACATCAGCTCATGAAACCTGATTACATTTTTTTTGTCGAGCCACTACCTATTTATATTAGAAAGAACAAAATAACCATCTAAAAAAGACAAGGTTTTCCCTTTATAAAAAAATAATAATTATAAGTATTTCCATGGCCACTACCTATTTATATTACATAGAACAAAATAATTACAACGCCCAATAGCCGTTGAAAAATTATGTCGGGTCCCACCACCAAAACCGACGCACGTGTCCTTCCACTCAATAACCGTGAACTAGCTATGGCGGGTCCCACTACTAGACGCTACATGACAAAAAATTAATCGTCACACACATGTAGTTGGTGACTAGCAAGTTTGTCATGCAAAATACCAAGCCGTCACAGAAATTGGCAGCCAGGTGTGCTCACGGGCTGAGGCATTTTAGTGACGTTTATCGCCACCGACTTACGGTAATTGGTGATGCCACCTATGAGAGCGTCACACATTAGGCATTTAGGTGACGTTGCCCACCATTGTCATGAGGATTTTCGCCACGGTATGTCAACTTTGTTGTAGTGAAGAATTGGTACCAATTGTGCTATTTCCTTGTTACACATTTGAATGATCATTGATCCATCTTCAACATCGGTCAAGGTACATTAGGTCTAGTTCTTCTCTTTCTCCCACTCATATTTGCTCGAGTCTTGTGATGGATAGGCAAGGCATTTCCTCTCCGGTCCTCGACATCAACGACGGCGTGAACAACTACATCACCAAAGCGCCCATCTTCGATCTAAAATGACAAATGCAAGGCGCACAATCAAGATTACGAGAGCGCATCGAGAATATCTCCATCGACATTCTTCACTCCGAAGCAAGGAAAAGGGACTACATCGACAAGAAGCTTTCCGCACAAAAATAGGAGCAAGATGCAAGGATGGAGGAGGTTCGGGCCTTGATCAAGTCTACTTCCCCTTTGTCATCTTCAAGGCGGCGGCGACCAAGTCGATCATCTTCGGAGCGCCCAAGCGATGCAAGCGCAAGTCGTCCACGTCCACATCTTCTTGATGACCACCGTCACAATCGTGATCAACATCATCATGAAGGGCAAGTCACCTCCAAGCAACATGTTCACGACGACAACGAACGACATCTACTACGAGCTCAAGCGCGACAACGACACCATCATCATGAAGATGCTCCACAAGCGCAAATGCACAAATCCCAACAAGCCCTACTTCACGCCAAGTCCAAGCTTCATGAGCAAAAGAGAAGATCGCGAGACGACTACCACCAAGACGAAGCTACGGCTACAACAACCACTTCAGCATCTTCACCAAGTGCTATCAAGGCATCTTCACCTTTGGCCGTACGATATCTTCGCCTACTTCCCACGTGTTCGCCTACATCAACTTCATCAAGTCCAAGGCGACCACCTACGAGCGAGGGCGACACTTCCATCTTCGGAAGCCCCTCAAGGAAGATGGCCGAGCATGGGAAATTCCCTTCGTTCATCGAGACGAGCTACGAGGTGCCACATCATATGGACCCCCAACACCAAGACGGTGACAAGAAGGTCGAGCAAGGTCCATCCCCTTCGACCACGGCGATAGGAGTTGAGCATGGAGACATTTGCACCTACATCTCTCCGACACCCACATATGTCGAGATATCCCATTTGTCATGTGAGGAGAGCCACCACCCCATGAGTGACATGAGGGCCTCCACCATATATGGCATTGAGAGCATTACCTATGAGAGGATGAGTGTGACCACCAGTAGCCCCACACATGAGAGCATGCCACACATCCTATGTGAAGTTGAGCGCCATTTGAGTGACTCCACCAACCATATGAGTGAGAGCATCCTTGAGGGAGTGAGTGAGCCAAAACACTTAGAGAGTGAGGTAGTTGACACGACACGTGCGGCCACTATGATTTCTAACAACTTAACCTCTACTCCGAGTGTGTTTTCTTTGGTGCTAGGCCTCCTACATGACGACATGCCTATCCTTGACGAGTCTATCCCTCCAATAGAGACGATGATGGCCATGGTGGACGATGATGCACCCCCCACATGGTTCCATCAAGATGAAGATGACAACGAGTGGATCTTCAACACCTCGCCTACAAAACATGAGCGACGCTCCAAAGGTAACATAGGTGATGGTGCTTCTCTTGTCCCACTAGTGGACTCTCTTGACAATGATTGCTTGCATGATGTTGATCCACCTATTCCCATGCTTCATGCTAGTGCGACTTCTTCATGTCTTGACTTACCTATTTATGATGAATATGATGATGAGCATGTGGAGTTGCCTAGTTGTGATGCTATGCTCCATAGGATATCATGTGAAAATTCTGTTGGTCACTTCATGTTTGACAATCCTTTGAACTTATCATATGCTATGAGTGAGATCTCCCATATTGCATCATTTCAATCTCAACATAGTAACTATGCATGCCCCGAAAAAATAAATCCTACTTGCACTTATGGCATAGATGACGAGATGATGGTCATTGGCTTTGTTTTTCACGTGATGATATTGCCATGCTTCCTTTACATGATTTACGCAATTCATCTACTATGCAATGCCATGATCACATTGTTCCAAATATGCATTGTTTTGGATGTTCTCATTCTCCATGTGATGTTGCTACTCATGCTCATGAGGAGACCCCCATAGTTTCCTCATACATATTAGGAGATTTTGATGAATTCCCTACTTTGCATGATTCCCATGATAGTGTACTGATGACCCACAAGTGTAGGGGATCTATCGTAGTCCTTTCAATAAGTAAGAGTGTTGAACCCAACGAGGAGCAGAAGGAAATGATAAGCGGTTTTCAGTAAGGTTTTCTCTGCAAGCATTGAAATTGTAGGTAATAGATAGTTTTGCGATAAGATAAATTGTAACAAGTAACAAGTAATAAAAGTAAATAAGGTGCAGCAAGGTGTCCCAGTCCTTTTTATAGCAAAGGACAAGCCTGGACAATTTCTTATAATGAGAAAAGCGCTCCCGAGGACACATGGGAATTATCATCAAGCTAGTTTCATCACACTCATATGATTCGCGTTTGGTACTTTGATAATTTGATATGTGGGTGGACCGGTGCTTGGGTACTGCCCTTACTTGGACAAGCATCCCACTTATAATTAACCCCTATTGCAAGCATCCACAACTACAACAAAAGTATTAAGGTAAACCTAACCATAGCATGAAACATATGGATCCAAATCAGCCCCTTATGAAGCAACGCACAAACTAGGATTTAAGCTTCTGTCACTCTAGCAACCCATCATCTACTTATTACTTCCCAATGCCTTCCTCTAGGCCCAAATAATGGTGAAGTGTCATGTAGTCGACGTTCACATAACACCACTAGAGGAAAGACAACATACATCTCATCAAAATATCGAACGAATACCAAATTCACATGACTACTAATAGCAAGACTTCACCCATGTCCTCAGGAACAAACGTAACTACTCATAAAGCATATTCATGTTCATAATCAGAGGTGTAATAATATGCATTAAGGATCTGAACATATGATCTTCCACCAAGTAAACCAATAAGTATCAACTACAAGGAGTAATCAACACTACTAGCAACCCACATGTACCAATTTGTGGTTTTGGATACAAGATTGGATACAAGAGATGAACTAGGGTTTGAGAGGAGATGGTGCTGGTGAAGATGTTGATGGAGATTGACCCCCTCCTGATGAGAGGATCGTTGGTGATGACGATGGTGATGATTTCCCCCTCCTGGAGGGAAGTGTCCCCGGCAGAACAGCTCTGCCGGAGCTCTAGATTGGTTCCGCCAAGGTTCGGCCTCGTGGCGGCGGAGTTTCGTCCCGTAAGCTTGCCCACAATTTTTTCCAGGGTAAAAGCCTTCATATAGCAGAAGATGGACACCAGGAAGGCACCAGGGGCCCAGGAGACACGGGCGCGCCCAGTAGGGTTGGGCGCGCCCCCAACCTCCTGGCCAGGGTGTGGGCCCCTTGAGGTGTTTCTTCCACTCAATAATTCTTATTAAATCCAAAAATAAGTTTCGTGGAGTTTCAGGTCTTTTGGAGCAGTGCAGAATAGGTTTCCAATGTTTGCTCCTTTTCCAGCCAGAATTCCAGCTGCCGGCATTCCCCCTCTTCATGGTAAACCTTATAAAATAAGAGAGAATAGCCATAAGCATTGATATATAATGTGTAATAACAGCCCGTAATGCAATAAATATTGATATAAAAGCATGATGCAAAATGGACGTATCAACTCCCCCAAGCTTAGACCTCGCTTGTCCTCAAGCGGAAGCCGAAATCGAAAAATATGTCCACATGATTAGAGATAGAGGTGTCGATAAAAATAAAATACGGACATGAGGGCATCATGATCATTCATATAACAACAACATAATTAGATTTTATCATATGATTTCTTATGCTCAAGTAACAATCAATTCACAATGTCAAATATGGTTCAGAAACTTCATTAAAAGCTAACAAACTATAATCCCAGTCATTGAAGCAATTGCAATTTATCGTAACATCACAAAGAGTCAAGAATAGAGCTTTTCAGCAAGTCCACATACTCAACTATCATATAGTCTTCTACAATTGCTAACACTCATGCAATACTTGTGGTTATGGAGTTTCAGCCGGACACTGAAAAAGATAGGGGCTTATTGTGTTGCCTCCCAACGTATTCACCTTTAGGTGATGTCAACAATAACATTTCATGCTAACGAACATCCAATTGGATATATACATCATGATCTTTCAAACACGAGGAGCTTGCCAAAGGATAAAATGAAAAAGGGAAAGGTGAAGATCACCTTGACTCAAGCATAAAGTAAAAACATAAAGTAAAAGATAGGCCCTTCACAGAGGGAAGCAGAGATTGTCATGCGCTTTTAGGGTTGGATACAAAAAATCTTAATGCGAAAGAACGTCACTTTATATTGCCACTTGTGTATGGACCTTTATTATGCAGTCCGTCACTTTTATTGCTTCCATAACAAGATCGTATAAAGCTTATTTTCTCCGCACTAATAAGGCATGCATATTTAGAGAGCAATTTTTATTGCTTGCACTGATGACAACTTACTTGAAGGATCTTACTCAATCCATAGGTAGATATGGTGGACTCTCATGGCAAAACTGGGTTTAGGATATTTGGAAGCACAAGTAGTATCTCTATTTGGTGCTAGGAATTTGGCTAGCATGAGGGGGAAAGGCAAGCTCAACATGTTCGGAAGATCAATGACAATATACTTTAACTGAGATGTGAGAAAACATAAACCATCATGTTGTCTTCCTTGTCCAACGTCGACACTTTTAGCATGTCATACTTAATGAGTGCTCACAATCATAAAAGAGGTCCAAGATAGTGTATTTATATGTGAAACCTCTCTTTCCTTATTACTTCATATTAATTGCAATGATGACCAAAACTATGTTTATCAACTCTCAACAACTTTTAAGCCTCATACTTTCTATGTGTGAAGTTATTACTATTCATAAGATCAATATGAACTCTTTTATTCTTTTTATTCTTTCTATTTTCTCAAGACCATAGCAAGAAAGCAAAGCCCTTGACTCAACACTAATCTTTATTATAGATAGCTCATGGACTCAATTACATAAAGATATCACAAAGCAAAACTCGAAGCTACTTGATATCGAAATTTCAATCTACTAGATTAAGATACTACTAAAAAGGATCAAACTAAATAAAACGATAAAGATAGGAGTGTGATGGTGATACGATACCGGGGCACCACCCCCAAGCTTGGCAGTTGACAAGGGGAGTGCCCATACCCATGTAATTATGTCTCCTTCTTCACGGTTGGTGTTATGATCTTCTTGGCAATGATACCCCTCAGGATACGATTCTCCTCCTCGATCTTATTGACTTGTTGCTTGAGGCCCATAATTTCTTTACGGAGCTTGCCGATAACGGCTAAAGCTCCCTTTACCCAAGGATGCTGCATAGCTTCTGGAGAACAAGTGACGCTCTTTTTCATACTTTCATAAGAAAGGAATCTAAAGTTGGAAGGGATGACCGAATTTGGAATAGCCGAGCTATGCAGTCCCCCCATCATGAATTATGCTTGGAGACGTGTCGGAGTAATGGGCCACGGGTAGGCTAACCCGAGCCCCAGGACATTTCAAGACATCGGGGCAGGCCGCGCCCCTCAGGCCGAGTCCCAGGAGCGACCCCAAGATATGCCGAGTCCCAGGCGGCGACTCCCAAATAAGCCGACTCCAAGCTGGCGACTTCCAGGGAGGCCGACTGTGGAGAGTCGGCCCAAGACTCCTCCCTTATCCCAAAGTACGACGCGGGGTACGGTTACGGCATGGCCGTTTCCCCCCTGCTTGCGAAGGCCGGCGTGGCTACAGTAAGCCGTACCGCTGGAAGATCTCCGGCGAGATACGACACTGTTGCCATGCCTGCCCTGACCTCAGCCATAGTATGCAGTGCACTGTGCCCACAATGCCGGCCTGTACGACCCGAGGGCGGCAGGGCCGCCTGTCAGTGAGTGGGCCGAAGCCGGCCTGGGTAACCCAAAGACGGGCCCGTGGGAGTCGGCCTCCCTGGAGTCGGTCGACTCCTCCCGGGGCCCCACGAGCCATTAATCAGATAAGATGGGAAATGGCGACAGTGATCGCCCGATAGGCGGCGGCGCTGTTGCCACGACCCGATGACTGAGCCCGCGTCATCAGGAGTGCCGCTACAGTATCAAGCCTGTCCGCGGGACCCGCCAGTCGGCGGGCCCCAGAAGCCGGCGGGAAGGACCGCGGCCTGAGAGACAGACAGCTGGGATCCGTGCCCAGCCGGATTACTATTGTACCCCCGGGGGTAGGCCTATATAAACCCCCCGGGGCACCCATGCAAAGGGTTCGGACCTAGAGAGAGAGATAGACCAGATAGCCTAGGAAGGAGGGAGCTAGCCTTGCCCTCTTCTACCTCTCGAAACAGCTCCAGGAGCACCATTGTAGCCACTTGCTTTAGTGATCATGCGGAGACCCCGCAGAGCAGCAGTAAGGGTGTTATCTCCTAGGAGAGCCCTGAAGCTGGGTAAGTTCCGCCGGCGTGCATGTCTTCGCCTCATCCCGCTTCCAGGCACCGGCGACGTTCTACTCGCTCCCACCATGATAAGCCATCCTTTGGCATATGTTGTATCCAACCCCCGACATTTGGCGCCTACCGTGGGGCGAGGTGCACTGTCGTCCGGAGATCTGCTCTGGACGGGAACCCTGTTCCTCCCCGGCGAGCACAGCCAACCCGACAAGCCGGATGGCGTCTGTGCCGACGCGCTGCACGGCGCTGAGATCGCCTGTGCGGCCAGCTGCCTTGCCGATCTTATCGGTGAGGTTCGCCTCTCCGATGAGCCTGCATCCGACGCAGGCACGTGTGGCCCCGAGAGCCTCCTCGCGGGCCTCATCGGCCAACTCCACGTCGCCGGCGAGCCTGCCGCGGACCTGGAGTCCATAGGATCCACCGACCCGATGCTGGTTGACTCCGACACCGCGTCGCTCAACGCGTTCCCCACCAATGTGGTGGTCTACGACGAGCCGCTCTCGTACGCGGGGAGCGGTGGAAGCACCTTCACTAAGGTCCTCGTCCTCGGGCACGGCGAGCGCTCCGGCGAAGGAGCGCATGACCCGTTTGACGCGGCCCTGTGAGACCTTACAGCACCGATTCCGGAAGATGCCGACGCCGGAACGCTGGAGGCGCTCCGCCTTCAGCTCATTGAGGGCGCGAAGAGCTGGCAAGCATGAGGCGCTTGTCAGAAGCTTACCAACGAGAGATGGATCGCGCCGTAGGCGGCTCGCCGGCTCCAACCGGGCCTAGCCGCCTAGGCGCGGTCCGACAGCGCGGCGCGGCAATCGCCAACCTCTTCGGGGCTGATCGCCCCGTATATGCCACGCCCGCAGAGAATATCCGTGCCGCCCAGGCGGCGGCAGACGAGCTCGACAACTTCGAAGGCGAAGAGCGCCGCATAATGACGGAGTGAGTTCAGCAGCTCCTCGACGCGGCTGCCGCGCAGAATAATGCTGGCTGCCACACCGAGGCACCGCAGGGCCAAAACGACGACCCACCGCCTCGCCGAGACCAAAGTGCGACGTCTCGAACGCCGACTGGTGGGGCCCGTGGGAAGAAGGACAAGGAGTCGGCTGCTAGCCGCAGTCGGACTCACATCACCATCAAGCGCGACCAAGACGGCCGCCCTAGAGCGGTGGAACGGCGGGACGACTACCTACCTCCCCCTCCTCGCAGAGAAAGACAAGTCTCCCCGCCGCCCGTAGAACATCCGACTCTCAGCGACCGCCTTGGCCGCCGAGAGGGAGTCGGAGAGAACAACGCCCACCACCGGATCGACCGACTCCACCGATCTTTGGCGCTGGAAGAAGAAGACGAGTTGGGTCCCCCCTGCTTTGGACCCCGCATCCGGGATGAGCCCTTTCCCAAAGGGTTCACGCTCCCTCGAGACACGCCCAAATATACCGGCACCGTGAAGCCGGAAGACTGGCTGATCGACTACTCCACGGCCGTCAACATAGCGAACGGCAATAAGCGTGTTGCCGTAAGATACGTCCCGCTCATGCTCCAGGGCTCGGCCCGGACGTGGTTAAACAGTCTGAAGCCTCGCAGCATCAACAGCTGGGTCGACTTCACCGAGGCTTTCGTCCGCAACTTCACGAGCACGTACAAGCGACCTCCCAAGCCACGCCAGCTCTCCTTGTGCGTGCAAGGCCCTGACGAGTCTACTCGCGACTACCTCACGCGATGGGGCGAACTCCGGAACTCCTGCGAGGGCGTGCACAAGGTGCAGGCCATCGAGTACTTTACTGCCGGGTGCAGAGAAGGCACCCTCCTCAAGCACAAGCTCCTCTGCGACGAGCCGGAGACCCTCGATGAGCTGCTGATCACGGCGGACAAGTACGCCACGGCCGACTCCTCCATGAAGGCGGAGATTCGGGTCAGCACAACCGGTAAAGTCGCCCCTCAGGCTCCAAGAACTCCGGATGGAGACACCAGTCGGCGGCAACAGCAGAATGACCAGAAGCGCAAAGCCCCGCGGCCGACTTCTAGCAGTCGGCAAGTGGCAACGACAGAGGACCAGCCGCTGGAGGGACCGCCTCCGGCGAAGCGGCAGAAGGGCGGCAAGTCCAACTGGCTGCCGGCTTTCTCCTACGAGCAGACTCTAGATGGTCCCTGCAAGTTTCACAGCGATGCGAAGCCGTCAAACCACACCACCAGGAAATGCCACTGGCTGACCAGAATCGCCAAAGGGGGCGGCTTGCTCCCTCCCCCTCCCGCTGGGCCGCTTCCACCCCTGCCGCCCCAGCAGCCGGCTGTCAGGCCAGTCGGCGCGATACAAGACGAGTTCCCAGATGAGCACGGAGCCTATGTGGTGTTCACCAGTGTAGCGGACGACCGGCGCAGCAGGCGCCAACAGCAGCAAGAGGTGAACGCAGTTGCGTCAAGCACTCCAGAGTTCATGCATTGGTCCGAGAAGCCTATCAGTTGGAGCAGAGCTGATCACCCAGAGGTGATGCCGAGTCCAGGCTCTTACGCCTTGGTCTTAGGTGCCACACTCGCTACGGATAGGCGGGCCGCTCGCTTCTCGCGAGTACTGATAGACGGAGGCAGCAGTATCAACATCCTGTACAAGGATACAATGGAGAAATTAGGAATCAAGCGAAGACAGCTTCAGAGCAGCCGGACTGTGTTCCACGGAATCATCCCTGGCCTTTCCTGCTCACCAATTGGCAAGATCCTGATAGATGTCCTCTTCGGAGACAAAGATCATTTCCGCCGAGAGCCAATTTGGTTTGAGGTGGTGGACCTTGAGAGCCCCGCCTTGGCCAAGTTCATGGCGGTCCCCCACTACGCCTACCTCAAGATGAAGATGCCGAGTTCCAAGGGAATCCTAACCGTGTCCGGCGACTACAGGAAGTCGTCCACTTGCGCGACCGAAAGCAGTCGGCTGGCCGAGTCCTTGGTGATCGCAGCTGAGAAACGGCTCCTTGATCGGGTCGTGGCGATGGCCGGCAAGCAGCCCGGGTTATCGCCCGATCCCAAGGAGTCGGAAGCAGAAGGATCATTCAAGCCGGCCAGAGAAAAAAAAGAAGATACCGTTGGACTCGGAGCACCCGGAGAGGTACGCTGTCATGGGCACAGGCCTTGACAGCAAATAGGAAGGCGAGCTCGTCGATTTCCTTCGTGAGAATCGCGACATCTTCGCATGGTCCCCCAAGGACATGCCTTGTGTCCCGACGGAATTTGCCGAGCACAAATTACATGTCCGATCTGATGTGAAGCCCGTCAGGCAGCCCTTGCACCGCCTGTCAGAAGAACAAAGAAGAGTTGCTGGAGAAGAAATAGCCCGGCTCCTTGCAGCCGGCTTCATCATGGAAGTATTTTTTCCAGAGTGGCTGGCAAACCCGGTACTGGTGCTGAAGAAGAACAAGCAGTGGCGGATGTGCATCGATTACACAAGCCTCAACAAGGCCTGCCCCAAGGACCCATTTTCTCTGCCAAGAATTGATCAGGTGATAGACTCCACAACCGGATGCGAGCTGTTGAGTTTCCTAGATGCATATTCAGGATATCATCAGATCAAACTGAACCCGGCTGACAGGCTGAAGACCGCCTTCATCACGCCGTTTGGAGCCTTCTGCTACCTGACCATGACGTTTGGCTTGAGAAACGCCGGCGCCACCTTTCAGCGTTGCATGCAGAAGTGCCTCCTAAAGCAACTCGGCAGAAATGCCCACGTCTATGTGGATGACGTGGTGGTGAAGACAGAGAAGCGTGGAACCTTGCTGGAGGACCTCAAGGAAACATTTGAGAATCTGCGCCGATTCCAGATCAAGCTCAACCCGGAGAAGTGCGTTTTCGGAGTACCATCCGGCCAGCTCCTCGGTTTCCTGGTCTCCTGTCAGGACCCCGACTCAATGCCACATCGATCTAGCATGTAACACCTCATATCACTTTGCGGCCTCACGGACGGTATTCCCACGGGTGTTGCCTTACCTTTGCCCGGGACCGTTTGCGCCTTTTGGCACACGTATATGATAGTGTCGCTAGCATCCATATGATAAGGAGCCCGGGCTGACATGGCTAGTTGTAAACCCAAAGTGGCACAAACTTACAGGGACAGGCATCCATGACCCAGCATCGAACGTGTCGGTCATCAGCGAGTGAATCCAGGCTGTAGCACTGGGCTAGCAGGACTCCGGTATTCATCGCGTGACATTTCCCCGAAGGGACAGATACAGGAACGAAGAAGGACACATGCCGGCCAGCCTAAGTGTTCCGGAGCAGTAGCAAGCTACCCTGGGTCGGTGGAAACACTAGGAGACATTTCCCGGTAAGAGGGGCTACTAAGGATAAACAAGTAGATAGTCAGATCCCACACATACCAAGCATTTCAATAACATACACACAATATGCTCGATATGTGCAAATACAACATGGCATCACAACATGACTCTACAACTCAAGTATTTATTCATTAGGCTCCGAGGAGCGAGATATTACAAACAAGGGTCTCATGACCCAACATTCAGAGCATACAAGTCAAAACACAAGCGAAAGCAATCATGTCTGAGTACAGACATCTATAAATGAAAAAGGCTGAGAAGCCTGACTATCTACCAAATCCTGCCGAGGCACAAGATCGTAGCTGAGGTAACAAGCTAAACGTCGAAGTCCACGTGGAACTACTAGTGAGACTGAAGTCTCTCTCTGCAAAAACATAAATTAAGCAACGTGAGTACAAATGTACCCAGCAAGACTTACATCAGAACTAACTACATATGCATCATTATCAACAAAGGGGATGGTGGGGTTTAACTGCAGCAAGCCAGCTTTGACTCGGTGGCTATCCTAAACTACGACTGCAAGCAACTCTTTTGAGGTGGCGCACACGAGTCCACATATTCACCAACCAATACACCACTATGGAACCGCTCCCGTCTCCCTACGAGAACGCCATCCATAGCACTCACGCTTATCTTGCGTATTTTAGAGTATCCACTTTCACTTGTCTATGAACTGATATAAGCAACCCAGAAGTCCTTTACCGCGGACACGGCTATTCGAATAGATGATGTTAACCCTGCAGGGGTGTACTTCTTCATACATGTTTCCACCACTTAGCGTCTGCACACGACATGTGCTCGGCAGACTTCAAGCGAAAGCCGACGTGGGTGTAGACCACGACCTACCTAAACACTCAAGTCTCTAGTCCAGGTTTATCGCCTATTCGGGTTCCATCCATGAGGAGATCCGGCCGGGGTTTCGCTCACAGCCCCAAACGATGTGTGCAGGGTTCCCGAGATACCTAACGGGTATCCGGTACACCGTGCCACGTACCTACGGCATCACAGCCCACCTCTATGGTCAGCGCTGTCCACGGCCTCCAGTAAGCTACAAACACCAGAAACTACTTGCAACTCCTGGACAGAGGACTAGGGTGAATAAGAAGTCGAGCGAGGTCATATTTCAGGGCCCAATGTATGGTAGTAGCTGAATCATGGATCACAAACACAGAACTCAGTTTCTAAGGACGGCTTCAATGAGACAACCCACCATGTACTCCTACATGGCCTCTCACCGCTACCTTTACCAAATCGTGTTCACCACTTAGCTCACACACAGTAGGACATGTTCACACACCTCTGATTCATCCCCGATGAATCAGACCTGACTCAACTCTAAGCAATAGCAGGCATGAAAAACAAACATGAATGAGTAGGCACAACATGGCTCAAACAACTCCTACTCATACTAGTGGGTTTCATCTATTTACTGTGGCAATGACAGGTCATGCAGAGGATAAAGGGGTTCAGCTACCGCAGCAAGTAACAAATGACTCGTTGTTGTCCTAATGCAGTAAAAGAGAGCAGGGCGAGAGAGTAGGATTGTATCGGAATGAACAAGGGGGTTTTGCTTGCCTGGCACTTCTGAAGATAATATTGAGTCTTCATTAGTGTCAACGATCACATCGTCGGTACAACGTCTACCGAGGGGGAACAACACCGGCAAACACAGAAGAAACACGATCAATGCAATGCACAATATGATGCATGCTATGACATGGCAATATGAATGTGTTTTGGGCTAATGCACCTAGCTATGATTTAAATGAAGTTGGTTTGAATACATGATTCAAATTCCAACTCCATATATGGTTATTTAAATGCCCTTTATTTGTTTTGTCCAAAACATAGGACAAACATTGTTCAAACATGCATGAAAATGGTACAGATGGATTCCTTGAATTTTTCTGATAATTTTTCATATATAAATTATTTCATTCTGACTTACGGTTGATTTTATATGAATTTTAGAAGTTTAGATCATTTTCTGGAATTTCCTGAATATAATAAATCCAGAAAATGACTTACTGCGTCAGCCTGACATCATCATGACGTCAGCAGGTCAACGAGGCACGGTCCGGGTCAAACCTGACACATGGGTCCTGCGTGTCAGTGTAATTAGTTTAACTAATTCGATTAGTACTAATCCTAATTAACTAACAGGGCTGGGCCCCACCTGTCATTGAGTCAGGGGGAGTCAAACTGGGGTCAAACTCGCCGGAGTTGACCCGAGGCTCGTCGCCGGCAAGGCCAGGGACGGCGGAGAGCGTCGGGATTCGCCCTCCGATGACCAAAAGAGCGGCGGAGGGGCTCTACGGGATGCCCAGGCTCGCGCGCATCTAACAGGGCAAACGGGAGAAGCTAGGGTGGCCGGAGGCGACGGCAATCATGACCACGGCGGCGGCCGGAGTTTGGGTGAGGCGCGAGCGGTGGCTACGGTACACAACAGGAGCAATAGACTAGGGTTTTGGGATCCTGGCGTGGTGCTGAGCACGGTGGTGTGCTTGGACGTGACGCGCGTGAGCTCTAGCCACGACGACCTCGTGGCCGGCGGCAATGAGCTCTCGGGCTCGGCGGAGCCCGCGGTTAGTGGAAGAAATCGGCATCGGGGAGAGGGAGGTTCGGTGCGGGGGCTCACAGCGATGACGACGGAACGCTCGGCGAGGTCGGGGACGGTCTGGAGCCGACGAATCGGGCGACGGCGATCGGCGGGTCCGAGGAGGGGAAAAGCGTCGGGGCGGTGCTTCGGGGCTTCTCCGGTCGCGTGAGCCGACGGAGAGGACGAGGGAGGCACTGTGGAGCTCGGGAGCGCGTGGGAGAGGAGAGGGGGTGGCGGTGGCCGCGAGGGAGCTCGTCGGCGGCGACGGCTGCGTTCGGACGAGTGAGAGAGAGGGAGCAGAGGAGAGGAGGGCCACGGGGAGAGTGATAGAGAGGTCGAGGGGGTTCGGCATCTCCGTGGCATCGTCTAGGCGCATCGGAGAGGGGCCAGGCAGGCAGGGAGGGAGGAGGTGGCCGGCGCGGGGCGGGCACGCGCCTCCGTCCTTCTGGCGAGGGAGGAAGACGACAGGGAGGAGGCGGTGATGGGATGGGCCGGTTGGTGGGCGCCAGGTAAGTCCAGGTGGGTTCCCTCTCTCTTTCTTTCTCTTTTCTATTTTCTGCAATTGGTTTTGATTTGATTTAAAATATCAAATCATTTTTCTAAAACTTTCTGTAAATTGTATGTGAGCTCAGGAACTAGTCCAAGGTCACAGGCAACTTACAAAAATATTTGAACTTTATTTCTTATATAATAGCAATAAATTCAACTCAAATATGTCATTGGTTTAAGTCAAAGGCCCAAAAATAAATAATTCTGTGATTCCAAAAATATTGGTTTGAATTTTACCTCTTACCAATATTTTCACAGAGTAACAGGAACATTTCTTTGGACTCATTTGATGAGATTTAAATGTTGGTTATTTTTAGAGGTCTTCTGAGGCTTTTGAAAATTCCTCAATTCAAATTTCATTTGAATTAAAACATGATGCTCACATGAGGGTCTAGCCTAGTGCATAACAGGACCAGGGATGTGACAACTCACCCCCACTAAACAAAAATCTCGTCCCGAGATTCAAGCGTAGGGCAAGGTGAAGGGGAACGCAAACTAGCACAATCCTCACGATCCAGGGTGCACTCCATAAGAGTGTTGATTTGATCACCATCATTATCTTGATGTCTTGCTCCGAGAACTCCAACCGTCATGACAACGAGAGGAGAAAGAAAACTCTGGAAGGATCGATCTTCTCGAAGGTCGAACAACTCAGGATTAACTCTCGGAATGCGACATAGCAACATCTCTCGAAATGAGAGACGAAGCACACCTCTAGAGGGATGGAGTGGAACAGATGACGAGGGTTCACTAGGTAGACAACAATTCCACACTTAAAAAGGTGGTAAACGATTGTCAATGTAGCGAGGAGTTGAGTTGCCATGATACCACAACGAGACATGTTAGAGGAGGTGACTCGTAGAATATATCCCCCTTAAGTGGCAAAAAGAATTACCTTTGATTCAAAGATCACTGAAACTCTTTATACCAGCTTAAGGCAAATCACAATCGATCATTTGAAGGAGTCCGAAAGAATGACATTCTCGGGCCAGAATGGATGATGTGGATTACCTTGTTGAAGACAACACAAGGGATGATTTTGCTTATCATCGTAAATGGATGGGACCCAAGATTGGATGGCACAATGACGGTGCAAGGTGGGAACAAAACACAAATGCTGGGAATGATTCTGGTAACTGGGGAGAAACCCAACAGCAGAGAGTGATTCCACTATTGGAATGGTTATAGCATAACCGAGGAAACTGAGAGCATCGCAGTTAGTGTCGATGATAACACCTAGCGCTTGTGCGTGCTCTCAAGAACTTGAGCATTTCCATATTCATCAGGGTTTTACCAACATCCGTGTCAAGGATCCTGGCAACACAACATACTACCACGATGAATACTGACGGACGATGCAGATGCAAAAGAAGATAACACCTTCTCAGATTTCATCTTAGCGAGGCCAAAGGGAAAATCTGGACGATCAACCGAGAGACATTTAGCACTCCGCTTCTAATGTTCTCCTTGATGTACTAGCGTATCCCATTCCCTGAAATGGTCTGGTATCTAGAACATCAAGTAAAGGTCGGACTTCGGAAACACAAAAATCCATAAGGAACAACTACTAGAATAAGTTCTACGAGATCCTTATGGGGAGGTGGCCAACTTCTTCAATCAAGATACTACAACAATAGGTCTTCCGGCGGGGTGTGTTGGCCACGACATCCACTTTACCGGTTATCGCGAGACCAATATTATAGTTCTTGGGAAATGTTCCAACCATCACATCTGCCTGAGATTCAGATCTGGTTGGTGTCAGGATATTCCAGACTCATCGAGTCTAGGAAGAAAAATGAAAGTTTGCAACACAAATCGACGAGATGACGTTGCAAGATTCTCGGGAAATGAATTACGATAGCAAGCTCCAAAACATGAGCTGGTTCTGCTACAACATGTGAACATGTTGTCCAAGACAAGCATGACCACAAAGTAGTCTTATAATAAAACACTACCGAGTTCAGGAGGGGGAACCATCAGCGAGGATATCGAAGTTTTGTACAAATCCGTCTGGTACCTTCGGGACTAGCACTTAGAACTTATTAACCTTGAACAAATCAATCAGTGGCTTGGTGTGCTAGGGACACATATAGAATGGAGGTTGCAAGTCTCCGAACCACAGAATACTTCGCACGTATGCATGACTGATTTGGGATGATTCCAAAGGAAACAACATTGACTTTCTCGAATCCACGGTGGCAACTTGCATCAAATGCACATGAACTGGAGGAAGTCACTTCTTACATCCGAACATATGCTTCATGAACTAGCATGAAGAAATGCTTTCAAAAGTTTCCAACACTAGCTTAATGTTCAACAAAATCATGGAGGAGATAAGGATGTTGTCAATGGGCTCAACAACAATTCATCCGGGTTTCCTTTTAAAAGGAATTCCATAGTTAAGTGAACACGGTGATAGCATTGGTCAGGCCAAAGAATATAATGGTGTATGCTCGAGGAAAAACCACGAGTAAGACAACATTATGAACATCGTTGGTTCTGACTTGATTTGAGGATAGCCCACACCCAAATCAAAGGTTGGACAAGATGATAGGTCCATTAATAGATCACGAGGGTCAGTCGATGAAATATCAACTTTCTTCAACACACACATACAAAGGATATCCCTTTGAAATGAACTAAGTCAGGTAAGCTTTTATCTTCCAACTCTCCAAGTTGTTGTTTGGCTTAACAAACTAGCTCAGGGGTATCCAACACAGATTCTTGGAGGAAAAGTGGTTTATTGGAAAACCAACTTGATCACAAGCTCAACATAACAGTCAGGGGACAACCTGGTGATACTTCCGAGAAGGAATTTGGAAAATCACGAACCACCGGTATGTTACTAAGCTCAAGAACAATCTTGCTTTCCATGACAGGACGATATGATCACAAGAACGAGGGATCGGCACAATCCTAACTCATTGATCGAGGGGTGCACCGGAAATAAGGACTAGGTAGCACAATCAACCTTAGGGTGACGATTCAATAATCAACACGCTAAGAATGAGGTTATCGTCCATTTAACTACCAAGCAACGGAGTTGCTAGCAGTATTGATTTCACACACCACGATTCACTTGTCGGCATTCCGGTTACAAAAACACGGAAATCGAGGAATGAACAATGATGGCAAGAAGTATCACTGTACCAAGAGTTCATAGGATGGTGTGCAATTCCCATGACATTCTTGATATAAAGATGGTAATACTCCAAGGTAGAACAGAGCAAAAGCAAGATTAGCAATTTGATCTGCGGAGTACGACTGCTTTGACCCAATCCTGGAAATGGACAAGGTACTGGAGTTTGTTTCTCCTAGTCATTCCGGAATAGAATGGCTTGACGGACCACAAGAGTAATAGGAATGCACGCATACTCTTGACTACCAAATGATAGACCAGGGTTAGAAGACAACTAAGAGGGACAACTCAAAGAACATATAATTTTCTGAGTTGTGGATGCATAGATTAGTATGTCAAACCAAGTTCAATATGTTTCTTCCAGATAACCCATGCAGAGAGGTAGGACTGGCAGAGTCATGATTTATGAATGGAGAACTCCTCAAGAGTACTCTGATTGTGATCTTTTGGTTCAAATAACTTCTGCCTGAATGGTTCGTGGTATTTGGAAGAAGGAAATACCACGGACCTCGAGGACTATCGCAAGGTTACTAATAACCTAAAGGAACTAGGAAACACTATCAACATGAAGTAAGTAGAGTGAATCTCGGGTTCAAGAACCCAGGAATAGAATACCTACTACTAAGTAGCATCACGGGATGCTTTCGAGAATAAAGGCCAGAAGCATCACAGTGGGACGCAAATCATGGCTAGATTACTAGATGATCCCCTAGGACACCTAGGGTCATAATAATAATTCCAACATATATGTCGAGGCAATAGAATACCTCAACTCAGCAATTAGTGTGATTAACCTGGCCCAAAGGAACATAAAAACCACCGGGAAAGGATTTGCAAGTGCATCAGATTGTTTAGAAACCTGGGATGACTCGGACAGCATAATGGTTGTAAATGCTTAAAAGGATTTGAGACGTGCTACAAAAATGGTGGCATAGCCACTCAGAAGCACAATATCAGGGTTTCGAGATCATCAGTTAACATACAGAAGTAGTAGGAACTGGACTGAGGCTTGAAACCAGCAATCCTATAAGTCTAAGGATTAGTAACACGTGATCCTGATAGATAGACGAGAAGCCTAGTTCTTAATCCCCGTAGAAGAGAAGAGGATGACTCAGATCAGAAGGCCATGAGATATAAGGAGTAAAAGAGCCTTACGTTTCAACCCACAATCAATTCCCCTACGTATAACTAAAGAATTTCTAGACTCGACTTCGACCAGTTTGGCTTGGTAATCCTACAGGCAGTCAAGCTCTGATACCAAAGCTGTCAGGACCCCGACTCAATGCCACATCGATCTAGCATGTAACACCTCATATCACTTTGCGGCCTCACGCACGGTATTCCCACGGGTGTCGCCTTACCTTTGCCCGGGACCCTTTGCGCCTTTTGGCACACGTATATGATAGTGTCGCTAGCATCCATATGATAAGGAGCCCGGGCTGACATGGCTAGTTGTAAACCCAAAGTGGCACAAACTTACAGGGACAGGCATCCATGACCCAGCATCGAACGTGTCGGTCATCAGCGAGTGAATCCAGGCTGTAGCACTGGGCTAGCAGGACTCCGGTATTCATCGCGTGACATTTCCCCGAAGGGACAGATACAGGAACGAAGAAGGACACATGCCGGCCAGCCTAAGTGTTCCGGAGCAGTAGCAAGCTACCCTGGCTCAGTGGAAACACTAGGAGACATTTCCCGGTAAGAGGGGCTACTAAGGATAAACAAGTAGATAGTCAGATCCCACACATACCAAGCATTTCAATAACATACACACAATATGCTCGATATGTGCAAATACAACAAGGCATCACAACATGACTCTACAACTCAAGTATTTATTCATTAGGCTCCGAGGAGCGAGATATTACAAACAGGGGTCTCATGACCCAACATTCAGAGCATACAAGTCAAAACACAAGCGAAAGCTATCATGTCTGAGTACAGACATCTATAAATGAAAAAGGCTGAGAAGCCTGACTATCTACCAAATCCTGCCGAGGCACAAGATCGTAGCTGAGGTAACAAGCTAAACGTCGAAGTCCACGTGGAACTACTAGTGAGACTGAAGTCTCTCTCTACAAAAACATAAATTAAGCAACGTGAGTACAAATGTACCCAGCAAGACTTACATCAGAACTAACTACATATGCATCATTATCAACAAAGGGGATGGTGGGGTTTAACTGCAGCAAGCCAGCTTTGACTCGGTGGCTATCCTAAACTACGACTGCAAGCAACTCTTTTGAGGTGGCGCACACGAGTTCACATATTCACCAACCAATACACCACTATGGAACCGCTCCCGTCTCCCTACGAGAACGCCATCCATAGCACTCACGCTTATCTTGCGTATTTTAGAGTATCCACTTTCACTTGTCTATGAACTGATATAAGCAACCCAGAAGTCCTTTACCGCGGACACGGCTATTCGAATAGATGATGTTAACCCTGCAGGGGTGTACTTCTTCATACATGTTTCCACCACTTAGCGTCTCCACACGACATGTGCTCGGCAGACTTCAAGCGAAAGCCAACGTGGGTGTAGACCACGACCTACCTAAACACTCAAGTCTCTAGTCCAGGTTTATCGCCTATTCGGGTTCCATCCATGAGGAGATCCGGCCGGGGTTTCGCTCACAGCCCCAAACGATGTGTGCAGGGTTCCCGAGATACCTAACGGGTATCCGGTACACCGTGCCACGTACCTACCGCATCACAGCCCACCTCTACGGTCAGCGCTGTCCACGGCCTCCAGTAAGCTACAAACACCAGAAACTACTTGCAACTCCTGGACAGAGGACTAGGGTGAATAAGAAGTCGAGCGGGGTCATATTTCAGGGCCCAATGTATGGTAGTAGCTGAATCATGGATCACAAACACAGAACTCAGTTCCTAAGGACGGCTTCAATGAGACAACCCACCATGTACTCCTACATGGCCTCTCACCGCTACCTTTACCAAATCGTGTTCACCACTTAGCTCACACACAGTAGGACATGTTCACACACCTCTGATTCATCCCCGATGAATCAGACCTGACTCAACTCTAAGCAATAGCAGGCATGACAAACAAACATGAATGAGTAGGCACAACATGGCTCAAACAACTCCTACTCATACTAGTGGGTTTCATCTATTTACTGTGGCAATGACAGGTCATGCAGAGGATAAAGGGGTTCAGCTACCGCAGCAAGTAACAAATGACTCGTTGTTGTCCTAATGCAGTAAAAGAGAGCAGGGTGAGAGAGTAGGATTGTATCGGAATGAACAAGGGGGTTTTGCTTGCCTGACACTTCTGAAGATAATATTGAGTCTTCATAAGTGTCAACGATCACATCGTTGGTACAACGTCTACCGAGGGGGAACAACACCGGCAAACACAAGAAACACGATCAATGCAATGCACAATATGATGCATGCTATGACATGGCAATATGAATGTGTTTTGGGCTAATGCACCTAGCTATGATTTAAATGAAGTTGGTTTGAATACATGATTCAAATTCCAACTCCATATATGGTTATTTAAATGCCCTTTATTTGTTTTGTCCAAAACAGAGGACAAACATTGTTCAAACATGCATGAAAATGGTACAGATGGATTCCTTGAATGTTTCTGATAATTTTTCATATATAAATTATTTCATTCTGACTTACGGTTGATTTTATATGAATTTTAGAAGTTTAGATCATTTTCTGGAATTTCCTGAATATAATAAATCCAGAAAATGACTTACTGCGTCAGTGTAATTAGTTTAACTAATTCGATTAGTACTAATCCTAATTAACTAACAGGGCTGGGCCCCACCTGTCATTGAGTCAGGGGGAGTCAAACTGGGGTCAAACTCGCCGGAGTTGACCCGAGGCTCGTCGCCGGCAAGGCTAGGGACGGCGGAGAGCATCGGGATTCGCCCTCCGATGACCAAAAGAGCGGCGGAGGGGCTCTACGGGATGCCCAGGCTCGCGCGCATCTAACAGGGCAAACGGGAGAAGCTAGGGTGGCCGGAGGCGACGGCAGTCATGACGACGGCGGCGGCCGGAGTTCGGGTGAGGCGCGAGCGGTGGCTACGGTACACAACAGGAGCAATAGACTAGGGTTTTGGGATCCTGGCGTGGTGCTGAGCACGGTGGTGTGCTTGGACGTGACGCGCGTGAGCTCTAGCCACGACGACCTCGTGGCCGGCGGCAATGAGCTCTCGGGCTCGGCGGAGCCCGCGGTTAGTGGAAGAAATCGGCATCGGGGAGAGGGAGGTTCGGTGCGGGGGCTCACAGCGATGACGACGGAACGCTCGGCGAGGTCGGGGGTGGTCCGGAGCCGACGAATCGGGCGACGGCGATCGGCGGGTCCGAGGAGGGGAAAAGCGTCGGGGCGGTGCTTCGGGGCTTCTCCGGTCGCGTGAGCCGACGGAGAGGACGAGGGAGGCACTGCGGAGCTCGGGAGCGCGTCGGAAAGGAGAGGGGGTGGCGGTGGCCGCGAGGGAGCTCGTCGGCGGCGACGGCTGCGTTCGGGCGAGTGAGAGAGAGGAAGCAGAGGAGAGGAGGGCCACGGGGAGAGTGATAGAGAGGTCGAGGGGGTTCGGCATCTCCGTGGCGTCATCTAGGCGCATCGGAGAGGGGCCAAGCAGGCAGGGAGGGAGGAGGTGGCCGGCGCGGGGCGGGCACACGCCTCCGTCCTTCTGGCGAGGGAGGAAGACGACAGGGAGGAGGCGGTGATGGGCTGGGCCGTTGGAGCTGGGCCGGTTGGTGGGCGCCAGGTAAGTCCAGGTGGGTTCCCTCTCTCTTTCTTTCTCTTTTCTATTTTCTGCAATTGGTTTTGATTTGATTTAAAATATCAAATCATTTTTCTAAAACTTTCTGTAAATTGTATGTGAGCTCAGGAACTAGTCCAAGGTCACAGGCAACTTACAAAAATATTTGAACTTTATTTCTTATATAATAGCAATAAATTCAACTCAAATATGTCATTGGTTTAAGTCAAAGGCCCAAAAATAAATAATTCTATGATTCCAAAAATATTGGTTTGAATCTTACCTCTTACCAATATTTTCACAGAGTAACAGGAACATTTCTTTGGACTCATTTGATGAGATTTAAATGTTGGTTATTTTTAGAGGTCTTCTGAGGCTTTTGAAAATTCCTCAATTCAAATTTCATTTGAATTAAAACATGATGCTCACATGAGGGTCTAGCCTAGTGCATAACAGGACCAGGGATGTGACATCTCCGAACGCGGCATAGAGTGCAATCCAGTAAAGATCAAGGCCATAGAGAGGACGGAGGCACCCAGACGACTGTTAGATGTGTAGAAGTTCACCGGCTGTTTGGCATCCATCAGCCAATTCATCAGTCGACTGGGCGAGAAGGCTCTCCCCTTGTACCAGCTCATGAAGAAGACGACCTTCTTTGAGTGGACTCCCAAGGCGGACGAGGCTTTTCTCCAGCTAAAGAAGATGTTGACTACTCCCCCTGTGCTAGCAGCTCCGACTCCCAAAGAGCCCATGCTCCTATACATTGCTGCCACCAGCCGAGTAGTCAGCACGGTCATTGTAGTCGAACGCAAGGAGGAAGGCAAGGCACTACCCGTCCAGACACCGGTATATTACTTGAGCGAGGTGTTGTCGACCTCCAAGCAGAACTACCCCCATTACCAGAAGATGTGCTAAGGCGTGCATTTTGCCGCCAAGAAATTGAAGCCTTACTTCCAGGAGCATCCAATCACCGTGGTCTGCACAGCTCCACTGGCCAAGATCATTGGAAGCCGAGATGCTTCTGGCCGGGTGGCCAAATGGGCCATCGACCTGGCTCCCTACACCATCTACTACGAGCCCCGCATCGCCATCAAGTCACAAGCACTGGCCGACTTCCTCGTCGACTGGGCCGAGACCCAATATCTGCCACCAGCGCCCGACTCCACCCATTGGCGGATGCACTTCGACGGCTCCAAGATGCGCACCGGCCTGGGAGCCGGCGTCGTCCTCACTTCCCCCAAGGGCGACAAGCTCAGATATGCGCTACAGATCCACTTCGCCGCCTCCAACAACGTGGCCAAGTACGAGGCGCTCATCCACGGGCTCCGGCTTGCCAAAGAACTCGGCATTCGCCGGATCCTGTGTTATGGCAACTCTGACTTGGTGGTCCAGCAATCATCCGGCGATTGGGACGCCAAGGACGCAAATATGGCGAGCTACCGTTTCGTCGTCGAGCAACTCAGCGGATACTTCGAGGGGTGCGAGTTCCTCCACGTGCCAAGGAACGACAACGACCAAGCAGACGCCTTGGCACGAATCGGCTCCACCCGCCAGGCAATACCATCTGATGTCGCCCTCCGGCGCCTCCTCAAGCCTTCTATCAAGCCGTCACCAGAATCAGATTCAATCTATGCGCCGGCTCCACCTGAGGAGGACGGATCCAACTCCAAGAAACATACAGTCGAAGCCGGCCCGGGGACTTCAGAACCCGGCCCGGGGACTGCAGTAGCAAGATTGAAGACTCCAGAGCTCGACCCGGGGACTACTCCAGTCGGCCCCGGGACTTTGTCAAATCAGCAAGCGGCTGCGGACTCCAACCCGCCGCCTCCCAGCCCGGTCGCCCTTATCCAAGTCGCACTAGTGGCAGTTGAAGAAATAGCAGTACCTTCATGGGCCCAGCCCATCCTCAGATTCTTAGTAAACCGAGAGCTGCCAACTGATGAAATCTTGGCTCGGCAAGTGCAACGCCGAGCAGCAGCATACACCATAGTCAACAGAGAGCTGGTCAGGTGCAGCGTTACCGGTGTCTTCCAACACTGCGTCGAAGCAGAACAAGGTCAGGCAATCCTCAGAGACATCCACGAAGGCGAGTGCGGTCACCATGCGGCCTCCAGGGCACTCGTCGCCAAAGCCTTCCGGCACGGTTTTTTCTGGCCAACCGCTCTGGAAGAGGCCAAAGAATTAGTCCAAAAGTGCAAGGGGTGCCAGATTTTTTGGTCCAAGCCACTTCAGCCGGCTTCCGCACTCAAGACTATCCCCATCGCCTGGCCCTTTGCAGTCTAGGGCCTGGACATGGTGGGACCATTCAAGACGGCACGAGGTGGCTTGACTCACCTACTTGTTGCAGTGGACAAGTTCACCAAGTGGGTGGAGGTGGTCCGACTGCAGTGATCTTCATCGCTGACATCACAACTCGGTACGGCATCCCACACAGCATCATCACCGACAATGGCACGAATTTTGCCAAAGGCGCCTTGGCCCGTTTCTGCGTGACATAGGGCATCCGACTGGACTTAGCATCCGTTGCCCACCCACAGTCAAACAGCCAGGTGGAGCGAGCAAACGGCCTCATCTTATCCGGCATCAAGCCTCGACTCGTCGTACCGCTGGAGCGATCTGCCGGCTGTTGGCTCGAGGAGCTGCCAGCCGTCCTCTGGAGTCTGCGCACGACTCCAAACAAGTCAACCGGCTTCACACCATTCTTCCTCGTCTATGGCGCCGAAGCCGTCATCCCAACAGACATAGAGTTCGACTCCCCGCGAGTCACCATGTACACCGAGGAAGAAGCAGAAGAAGCACATCAAGACGGTGTCGATCTATTGGAAGAGGGCCGGCTGTTGGCACTCAGCCGGTCCAGCATCTACCAGCAGAGTCTGCGTCGATACTACAACAGGAAGGTCAGGCCAAGATCCTTTCAAGAAGGCGACCTTGTGCTCCGGCTGATCCAACGAACAGCCGGCCAGCACAAGCTGTCGGCACCTTGGAAAGGCCCCTTCATCATCAGCAAGGTGCTAGGGAATGACGCCTACTATTTGATCGATGCCCAGAAGCCCCGAGCACGCAAGAGGGACGATTCTGGCAAAGAGACAGAGCGCCCGTGGAATGCAAATCTTCTTCGAAGATTTTACAGTTGATGCAGTATGTATCACACTACCCTTTTGTATTAAAGTACTAAGACTTTGGGCCCCCCGAGACGAGCTCGGGGACTGCCCTTTTTGTTATCTGTATGATAAGAATTATGCCTCCGAGTACATTACTTTCATTACAAGCCGCTTGGCACCAGGCCTGACTAGTCGGCCCAGGGACTCGCCGCCTTGCGCTATGAGAAGCTTCCCGCAGTCAGACAAGTAGTGTGCGGTGCCCAATCCGCCTCCTGGCAAAGCCGCAGCTCGCAGAGCGACTGTGAGGCGGGCAGGAGCGAGGAAGAACGGGCACCCACACGAAAAATGGCTAAGGACCTAAAGCACGAACATAGCATAAGACGGCCTCCAGCATTTCTGAAGCGGAAGGACGACTCATGAGTAGCCGGCTCACCGTCTTTATTAGCCTCTATTAGGGACGGCTGACTCTTGGGTAGTCGGCATGTTGTTTTCTATCCGACTTGCTAAAGAAACTCTAAACGGCCAAGTCCTTGCCTTCCCGAAGTAGCCAAGCACTTGACCCAGCGACAGTCCGCAGAGCGGCTGCTCGACTGACAAGGCAGCGACTAAAGGAAGGCAGCAAAAGGAAAAAGCCTAAAGAGCAGTAAGCAAGGAAAGACGGAAAGCAGATTAATATTTACATAGGCCCTTGGCCGAATCTTCGAATAGAAGTTCAAGATACACCCCGCGGGTGGAATTGTTCAAATCTAAAAAAGTTTTCAAAAGATTACTAAGACAGACAAACAGTGGCGAGAAAAGCAGCCTAGGAGGCGGCATCTACGATTGGAGGATCGGAGGAGATGGCGGTGTCAGGTGTCGGGGCAGTCGGCTGGGCGGTCTCGGTTTGATCACCTCCGGCGGCAGTCGTTTTCTCCTGACGCGGCTTGTTGCTGGAGGCGCGGTCGAGCTGAGGCTGGCCGCCTGCTCCGTCTTCTGGCACCTCCGCTTCACCTTAGGCCTCCGCCTCGTCCTCCTCCTCGGTGCTGGAGTCGATCACCTCCGCCGAATCCTCGCCATACTCCGGGTTCATCCCGAACCATTCTGCCGGCACTTCCTCGCCGCCTTCAGCCCGCTCGGGCACGAAGACGCTGGTGTCCTTACTCAGCGATGGCTGCCGCACGCTCAATAAGGGCGCCCTCCACGGCCTCCAGTTCGGCCTGGGCTTTTGACCGGAACGCGGCCAGGCGGTCCAGGTCCAGCCCTGGATACCATGCCTTGACGAACTCCAAGGCCCGGCGCGCTCCGGCCCGGGCCGAGGAGCCCTTCCAGGCCTCAAGATGGCCGGCAGCGACTTCCAGCCAGTCGGCGGTCTGACTGGCGGTGCGCAGAGCCGGCGTATCCGGCCACAAAGCGGCGACCGCCTGGGCGCCGGCACGCTGAAGCCGGCGCATCTGCCGGTGGACCGGACGAAGACGGGCTTCAATGCTCAGGAGCTGTTCATCAACGGTTCGGGGGGCATTGGCGGCAATCTCCTCACAATTCGCCCTTCGCGCCTCACGAGCAGCCTCGATGGCCAGAGGGACCGCTTGCGAGTGACCAGGAAAGAAGTCTGCCAAGACAAAAAAAAGAAGAAAGTCGAAAAATTAGAAGTCGGCCTGACACATAGTCGGAAGCGCGAAGAAGCGAAAGAAACGTACCATCCACAATATCCTCGATCTTGTGGAAGCCGGAGGTCAGCATCGCCTCCCTGTCAGTCCAGGAGGAGCGCTCGCTCTCGAACTCGGCCAGGAGAGCGGCTTCCTTCTTCTCGGCTTCGTCCTGTGCCTTCTTGAGCGTCTCCTTCTGCTCGGCTAGCTGTGCCGCCAGCAGGTCGCGCTCCGCGGCGAGCCTGTCACACTCCTCCTCCTTGGCGCGACGGGCGGTATTGGCCTCGCCCAGCTGCTCCTGAAGAGCGGTGTTGGCTCCTGAAAATCAAAAGAGAAAACGAATCAGTCGTCAGCAAAGAAGATCGCCGGGAAGATCCGGCCCGGCTGCTCAACAGTCGGCCCGAATCTCGGGGACTACAGCTCGCGGGTGCGCCAGCGCACCCCCGCGAAGAAGAAGAACTCACTCCGGCTTTCCGACAAGTCGGCAGCCCGCTTGCTCAACTCCTCAACATTGCGGTTGAAGGCAGTGGCGCGGAGGTTGTGATACTCACGCAGTAAGTCATTAAAGACGAAGTTAGTGTTTGGAACCCGCCAGAGGAAGTTCCGAACCGCCTGCTCAGCAGTCGGCCCGGAACTCGGGGACTACACCCAGTGGGTGCGCTGGCGCGCCCCCACAGAGAAAAACAAGAATCAAGAAGGAGAAGAAACTTACTCGGACGGCCGTTCGCGCGGCCAGGTGCGCTCTGGTGCAAGCCTGAAGGGCATCGCCTTCGGCCCGCAACTTCGCCTGGACCTCCAGGAGGAATTGATTTAGCGGCCCGGTGCCGCCTCCGCGCACCCACCCGGTGGGCACGGCGCTTGTGGCCTCGGCGTCTAGAGCTGCCGAGCTGGCAGCGCCGATCTCCCGAGGTCGCGGCGCCGAGGTCGCCCTCTCAAGACGGCGACGCACCGGCGAGGCGACTTGGAGAAGCAGCCGCGCTTCGGCCTCGTCCATGGCCGGCGGCCCCGACGGATCCACCGGCTGTTTGCCGTGCGGCCTCCAAGACGGCGGTGGAGGCGGCGACGGCACGAGAGCATCCGACATGGAGGCCTTGCCTCTCTCTTTCTCCGCGACAGGGTTCTCGGTGCCGGCTCCCCCGGTCTACCCCGTGAACTCCGGAGGCGGCGGTGCAGACGATAGTGGGGGGACGAGCATCGCCGATCGGCGACGCGCGGCCTCCTCGGTGCGCCGTCTCACTGCAAGGGCGGCTTCGGCGTCATCCATCTTTTTCTGGGCGGAGGCGGCCGCCCTGTCGGCCTCCGCCTTCTCCAAACGCGTGGCCTCCTCCTCCTCGCGCTTCTCCCGCGCATTCCGCTCCGTTGCCTCCCGGAGGTCAGCGGCAGGGTCGGGCCGCCGAGTATTGGCGGATGTCTCTGCCGACCCCATGACGGAGGGGACGGCGACTCTCTCAAGGGAAAGAGGGGCCCTGAAGAAGAATGGAGGGAGTATATAAACGAAGACTCGGACAAGATTCAACAAAGAAAATAAAAGAGCGTAAAGACTTACGCGGATACTAGCGGCGGCTTTCTCACTTCCCTTCGGAAGCGGTTGGCCTTTGCGGCCGCCTCCTCTCGTCTGGTCACGGCGGCCGCCCCCTTGAACTTCTTCAATTTGCCGCCGGGCGCGATCGGCCCGGCGTGACGCCTCTTCGCGCCGCCTTGGCCGGCGGAGGAGCCGGCGCCCGACGGGCCGATCCTCAGCTGGTGGCGCGGAGCGACTTCGCCTTCGGCGTCGTCATCAGGCTAGTTGGCGAAGGTGGCCGAGGGCCTGAAGTCGCCTTCTGCCCCCCTCCCCCGCCTTCGGCGTCGGCTTCCATCGCTGCCGCCCCCAAGTCGGGGTCGTCGATGTCGCTCTCCGCGCGGTCGGGAACATACTCGCGGGGCTGCCTCGTGGCGCCGGTGGCAGGCTGCATAAGAGGATTCTAGTTCAGAAGAAGCCAGCTATTGTCAGAAGCTGGAGTCGGCTGAGGAAAAAGACAAAACAATAGGGAGACGCGACTTACTACTGGTAGAGGGTTGTCGCGCGAGTACGGCTCCTTGCCGAACCGCCAGTCCTCCTCGTACTCGCAGTGCGCAATGTAATTCACCATGTTCACCACCTCTTTGCAGGGCATCTCCTTGGTGCTCGTCCAACTTAGGTCTTGGAGGCCGCTCATCTGACAGATCAGGTGAGGCCGGCCTTGGAGCGGGAGAACTCGGCGTGCCACGAAGGAGGCCAGCAAGTCATCCCCGACGAGTCCCTCCAACTGCGTCAAGACTCGGAGTCGCGCCACGGCGGCGGCTCCGGCAGGAGTCAGCGTCTTGACTCGGTGGGACCAGCTGGGGAGCCGCCCAGTCAGGGGAGCGGCGTTGTAAGGCGGCAAGTTGACCCAGTCGCCGTCGAAGGCGAGATTCTTCACGTAGAAGTACGAGCGCTGCCACATCTTCACCGACTTGATCAGCGTGATGGGAGGAAAGGGGTTGTCGGCCGTCGAGCGCTGCATCGCGATGAAGGCGCCGCACTGGGCCGGCACGCCGGCGATGTGTGTGCCGAGCTTAGAAGAGAAGAATTCTCCCCACAGCTCGATGGTGGGGAGAACGCCGAGGAAACCTTCGCACAGGGTGGCGAAGGCGGAGAGCAGCACCACCGTGTTTGGTGTGAGGTGGTGCAGCTGAAGGCTGTGAAACTCCAGGAACGAGCGGAAGAAGCCGCTCGCCGGCAGCCCCAGGCCGCGCATAAGGTGCGAGCGGAAGATGACCCGCTCGCCCTCTTCCGGCGCCGGCCGGATTTCCCCCTCCGGCGTGGCGCGGGCACGCACGAGGTCCGCACTGGGGAGACGACGGGTCTGGCGGACGAACTCGATGTGTTCTTCCTCTACCTCCGAGCCGTCCCACACGCCGGAACGCACGGCGGAGGCCGCGGCGGAGGAAGAGCTCATCGCCGCGGTATGATGTGTTCCTGCTCGACGGCGGAGGAAGGAAGGGGAGAAAGCAAGATGAGGCGAGGGAGCGGGGAAGAAAGGCGCGCAAGCTGTGCCGCTCTGCTTCCTCCCGCCTACTTATAGCCCCGAGGGGGCGGGCGTGGGATTAGCTGTGGGCGCTGCCCCACGCCGCCCTATAATTTACCCATGAAGTTACTGCGCAGTAACGACGTGGGAAAACCCAACCGTCCTCGGCCACACCGGATCCGTCCGTATGCCGAGGCGCGGTAGTGGCGGGCCCCGCCTGACGGCCCGTCCCGTCGCGCGCGTGGGCAGGCAGACTGTTTTCCCCACGTGGCGCCACGCGACGGGACCGCCCTGATGGCTGCGGGGAAGCGTATCAGGCACGCCGCCTGGCTTCCCGCCGCGACCTTAGAGCTGAGGCTCTTCACCGAAGTTCCGACTTTCGACAGTCGGCCGAAGGGAAGACGGCAGCCGAGTCCCAGAGTCTGCACTTTTGAAGATTGAAGCTGTTGAAGCCCCGCAATGCAGCGACCGCAGGGTTTCACCAGCTTCGGGGACTACTGTCGGAGTAATGGGCCACGGGTAGGCTAACCCGAGCCCCAGGACATATCAAGACATCGGGGCAGGCCGCGCCCCTCAGGTCGAGTCCCAGGAGCGACCCCAAGATATGCCGAGTCCCAGACGGCGACTCCCAAATAAGCCGACTCCAAGCTGGCGACTTCCAGGGAGGCCGACTGTGGAGAGTCGGCCCAAGACTCCTCCCTTATCCCAAAGTACGACGCGGGGTACGGTTACGGCATGGCCGTTTCCCCCCTGCTTGCGAAGGGCCGGCGTGGCTATAGTAAGCCGTACCGCTGGAAGATCTCCGGCGAGATACGGCACTATCGCCATGCCTGCCCTGACCTCAGCCACAGTATGCAGTGCACTGTGCCCATGACGCCGGCCTGTACGACCCGAGGGCGGCAGGGCCGCTTGTCAGTGAGTGGGCCGAAGCCGGCCTGGGCAACCCGAAGACGGGCCCGTGGGAGTCGGCCTCCCTGGAGTCGGTCGACTCCTCCCGGGGCCCCACGAGCCATTAATCAGATAAGATGGGAAATGGCGATAGTGATCGCCCGATAGGCGGCGGCACTGTTGCCACGACCCGATGACCGAGCCTGCGTCATCAGGAGTGCCGCTACAGTATCAAGCCTGTCCACGGGACCCGCCAGTCGGCGGGCCCTAGAAGCCGGCAGGAAGGATGGCGGCCTGAGAGACAGACGGCTGGGACCCGCGCCCAGCCGGATTACTATTGTACCCCCGGGGGGTAGGCCTATATAAACCCCCCGGGGCACCCATGCAAAGGGTTCGGACCTAGAGAGAGAGATAGACCAGATAGCCCAGGAAGGAGGGATCTAGCCTTGCCCTCTTCTACCTCCCGAAACAGCTCCAGGAGCACCATTGTAGCCACTTTCTTTAGTGATCATGCGGAGACCCCGCAGAGCAGCAGTAAGAGTGTTATCTCCTAGGAGAGCCCTGAAGCTGGGTAAGTTCCGCCGGCGTGCATGTCTTCGCCTCATCCCGCTTCCAGGCACCAGCGATGTTCTACTCGCTCCCACCATGATAAGCCATCCTTTGGCATATGTCGTATCCAACCCCCGACAAGACGAGAGGTGACTTCTTGATCTTCCTCCATGGCATCTATCCTTTTCAAGTCGGCCTCCATCTCATCCTCCGTTGATGGTCCAAAGTGATAGGCATCGCTTTTTGCTCCTGGACCCAGTGTCGGGTGAGACACCCGACTCTCCCCGACTGACTCTTGAGAAGACATCTTGCTCTAAATCTGCAACAGGGACAACTTGAAACAAAAGCAGAGGATATTTGCGTGGTACGGTGGTCAAAACTTCCGGGAGGTTATATAATGAATTTTTACCGACCAAAATATGTAACGTGCAAGAAAACGGAGTCCTGGAGGCACACGAGGTGTCCACGTGACAGGGGGGCACGCCCAGTAAGGGTGGGCGCGCCCTCCACTCTTGTGGAGGCCTCGTGTCCTTCCCGGACTACTTCTTTCTTCCTAAAATTCTTAAATATTCCAAAACTGGTAAAAATTGCCTTTAGAATTGTTTTGGAGTCGGTTTACTTACCGTACCACATACCTATTCCTTTTCAAAGTCTGGAACATTCTGGAAAGTGTCCCTTATGTATTCCTCCGGGGTTACGGTTTCAATAATATTAGTTTCAACATTGATAGGATTACCTGAAATATAATGTTTAATTCTTTGACCGTTCACTACCCTCGGACTTGTGCCTTCGAAGTTGTTGATTTTTATGGCACCGGAACGATATACCTCCTCGATAACGTAAGGACCTTCCCATTTAGAGAGAAGTTTTCCTGCAAAAAATCTTAAACGAGAGTTGAATAATAACACATAATCACCTACGTTAAACTCACGCTTTTGTATCCTTTTGTCATGCCAGCGTTTGACTTTTTCTTTGAATAACTTGGCATTCTCATAGGCTTGGGTTCTCCATTCATCGAGTGAGCTAATATCAAACAACTTCTTCTCACCGGCAAGTTTAAAGTCATAGTTGACCTCTTTAATAGCCCAATATGCTTTATGTTCAAGTTCTAGAGGTAAATGACAAGCTTTTCCATAAACCATCTTATACGGAGACATACCCATAGGATTTTTATATGCAGTTCTATAGGCCCATAATGCATCATGAAGTTTCTTGGACCAATTCTTTCTAGATCTATTAACAGTCTTTTGCAAAATTAATTTGAGCTCTCTATTGCTCAACTCTACTTGACCACTAGACTGCGGGTGATAAGGAGATGCGATTCTAGGATTAACATCGTACTTAGCAAGCATCTTATGGAAAGCACCATGAATAAAATGTGAACCACCATCAGTCATAAGATATCTAGGGACTCCAAACCTCGTAAAAATAACTTCTTTAAGCATTTTAATAGAAGTGTTATGATCAACACTACTAGTTGGAATAGCTTCTACCCACTTACTAACATAATCAACAACAACTAAAATATGTGTATATCCATTAGAGGGAGGAAAAGGTCCCATATAATCAAAGCCCCAAACATCAAATGGTTCAATAACAAGAGAATAATTCATAGGTATTTCTTGACGTCTACTAATATTAGCAATTCTTTGACATTCATCACAAGACAAAACAAACTTATGGGCATCTTTGAAGAGAGTAGGCCAATAAAAACCAGATTGCAATACCTTGTGTGCAGTTCTGTCTCTAGCGTGGTGTCCTCCATATGATTCAGAGTGACACCTGTGTAGGATCTGTTCCTGTTCATGCTCAGGTACACAACGTCTAATAACACCATCTACTCCTTCTTTATAAAGGTGTGGGTCATCCCAGAAGTAATGTCTTAAATCATAAAAGAACTTTTTCTTTTGCTGGTATGTGAAACTAGGGGGTATAAATTTAGCAACAATGTAATTAGCATAATCAGCATACCAAGGAGCAGTACGAGAAGCATTAACGACCGCTAATTGTTCATCAGGAAAACTATCATCAATAGGCAGTGGGTCATCAAGAACATTCTCTAACCTAGACAAGTTGTCTGCAACGGGGTTCTCAGCTCCCTTTCTATCAATAATATGCAAATCAAATTCTTGGAGCAAGAGAACCCATCTAATGAGTCTAGTCTTAGCATCTTTCTTTTCCATAAGATATTTAATAGCAGCATGATCAGTGTGAATAGTAACTTTAGAATCAACAATATAAGGTCTAAACTTATCACATGCAAACACAACTGCTAAGAATTCTTTTTCAGTAGTAGCATAATTTCTCTGGGCAGCATCAAGAGTCTTACTAGCATACTGGACACCATTCAATTTCTTATCAGCTCTTTGCCCTAAAACAGCACCTACAGCATAATCACTAGCATCACACATTATTTCAAAAGATAAATTCCAATCAGGTGGTTGAAGAATAGGTGCAGTGATCAAAGCTTTCTTAAGTATTTAAAATGCTTCGACACAATCATCATCAAAGACAAAAGGAATATCTTTTTGCAATAAGTTAGTCAGAGGCCTAGAGATTTTAGAAAAGTCCTTAATGAACCTCCTATAAAAACCGGCATGACCAAGGAAACTTCTTATACCTTTTATGTCCTTGGGACATGGAATCTTTTCAATAGCATCAACTTTAGCTTTATCAACTTCAATACCTCTCTCGGAGATCTTGTGCCCCAAGACAATGCCTTCATTAACCATGAAGTGACACTTTTCCCAATTCAAGACGAGATTAGTGTCTTCGCATATCTGCAAAACTCGATCAAGGTTGCTCAAGCAATCATCAAAAGAGGATCCATAAACGGAGAAGTCATCCATGAATACCTCACAAATCTTTTCACAAAAGTCAGAGATATAGCCATCATACATCTTTGAAAGGTAGCAGGTGCATTACATAAACCAAAAGGCATACGTCTATAAGCAAAAGTACCGAAAGGGCAAGTAAAAGTAGTTTTTGATTGATCCTTTGCTGACACAGGTATTTGAGAGAAACCAGAATAACCATCTAGAAAGTAGAAATGTGTATGTTTGGTTAGTCTTTCTAGCATTTGATCAATAAAAGGTAAAGGGTAATGATCTTTCTTAGTGGCTTTATTTAATTTATGGAAATCAATTACCATCCTATAACCTGTAATAATTCTTTGCGGGATCAATTCATCTTTATCATTAGGAACGACAGTAATACCTCCCTTTTTAGGAACACAATGGACAGGGCTTACCCAATCACTATCAGCAACGAGATAAATTATACCTCCCTCAAGGAGCTTTAATATGTCCTTTCTTACCACTTCTTTCATCTTGGGATTTAGTCGTCATTGAGGATCTCTAACTGGTTTGGCATCGTCCTCCAAACTAATTTTGTGTTGACATAACATGGGATTAATGCCCTTAAGATCATCTAGAGTATATCCAATAGCAGCACGGTGCTTCTTCAGAGTTTTCAATAATCTTTCCTCTTCCTGCTCTGAAAGGTTAGCACTAATAATAACATGATATATCTTCTTTTCATCAAGATAAGCATATTTAAGATTGTCAGGTAATGGTTTTAGCTCAAACACGGGATCACCCTTGGGTGGAGGAGGATCCCCTAGAATTTCAACTGGTAAGTTATGTTTCAGAATAGGTTCCTGTTTAAGGAACACTTCATCTATTTCCCTTCTTTCTTTCATAAACATATCATTATCATGGTCTAACAAATATTGTTCTAATGGATCAGTAGGAGGCACGACAATAGAAGCAAGACCAATTATTTCATCTTTACTAGATAATTCTTTATCACGGGGTTGTCTACGAAACTTAGCAAAATTAAACTCATGAGTCATATCATCCAAGCCAATTGTAACAACATCCTTTTCACAATCAATCTTAGCTTTAACAGTGTTTAAGAAGGGTCTACCAAATATAATGGGACAAAAGTCATCTTGTGGAGAACCAAGAACAAGAAAATCAGCAGGGTATTTGACCTTCCCACACAAGACTTCAACATCTCTAACAATCCCAAAGGGCCTAATAGTATCTCTATTGGCAAGCATAATCGTAACATCAATATCTTCTAACTCAGCAGGTGCAATATCATGCATAATCTTTTGGTATAAGGAATAAGGTATTGCACTAGCACTAGCACCCATATCACATAAACAATGATAACAATGATCTCCTATTTTAACAGAAATAACAGGCATGCCAACGACAAGTCTATGTATTTTGGCATCTGGTTTAACAATATTAGCAGTTTCACCACAGAAGTAAATAACATACCCATCTAAATTATCATCCAAGAGATCTTTAACCATAGAAATACTAGGTTCAACTTTGATTTTCTCAGGAGGTGTATAAGTTCTAGTATTACTCTTACGAACAATAGTTGAAGCTTTAGCATGATCCTTTATCCTAACAGGAAAAGGTGGTTTCTCAACATAAGTAGTAGGAACAATAGGATCATTATAGGTAATAGTCTTTTCTTCAACTGTAATAGGTGAAACTACTTTTACTTCAATGGGAGGATTATATTTAAACCACTTCTCCTTAGGGAGGTCAACGTGAGTAGCAAAAGATTCACAGAAAGAAGCTACTATCTCAGAGTCAAGTCCATATTTAGAGCTAAATCCACGAAAAACATCGGTATCCATAAAAGATTTAACACAATCAAACTTAGGTGTCATGCCCGACTCCTTACCATCGTCAGAACCCCAATCTTTAGAGTTGCATTTAATTCTTTCCAATAAGTCCCATTTGAATTCAATAGTCTTCAGCATATAAGAACCAGCACAGGAAGTATCGAGCATGGTGCGATCATTGAGAGAAAGCCGAGCATAAAATTTTTGAATAATCATTTCTCTGGAGAGCTCATGATTGGGGCATGAATATAACATTGACTTAAGCCTCCCCCAAGCTTGAGCGACGCTTTCTCCTTCGTGAGGCCAAAAATTATATATGTAATTACGATCACGATGAACAAGATGCATAGGATAGAACTTCTGGTGAAATTCCAACTTCAATCGTTTATAATTCCAAGATCCCGTATCATCACATAGCCTATACCATGTCAATGCATCTCCCTTCAAAGATAAAGGGAAGACCTTCCTTTTGACAACATCATTGGGGATACTTGCAAGCTTGAATAATCCACAAACTTCATCCACAAAGATAAGGTGTAAATCGGGATGCAATGTTCCATCTCCTGCAAAAGGATTAGCTAGCAGTTTCTCTATCATACCCGAAGGATTTTCAAAGTGAACATTTTAAATAGGTTCAGAAGGTTGAGGAGCAACTCTTTTCTCTACTGGTCAGGGCGAAGATGCCCCAAACAAACCCCTCAAATGATTAGTTTCCATAGTGACAAGTAACAGAAAATTTCAGCACACTATATAAATATTTCCTTACCAAGTTCCACTCACCAAAAGCGCTACACTCCCCGGCAACGGCGCCAGAAAAGAGTCTTGATGACCCACAAGTGTAGGGGATCTATCGTAGTCCTTTAGATAAGTAAGAGTGTCGAACCCAACGAGGAGCAGAAGGAAATGATAAGCGGTTTTCAGTAAGGTTTTCTCTACAAGCACTGAAATTGTAGGTAATATATAGTTTTGCGATAAGATAAATTGTAATAAGTAACAAGCAATAAAAGTAAATAAGGTGCAGCAAGGTGGCCCAATCCTTTTTGTAGCAAAGGACAAGCCTGGACAATTTCTTATAATGAGAAAAGCGCTCCCGAGGACACATGGGAATTATCGTCAAGCTAGTTTCATCACACTCATATGATTCGCGTTCGGTACTTTGATAATTTGATATGTGGGTGGACCAGTGCTTGGGTACTGCCCTTACTTGGACAAGCATCACACTTATGATTAACCCCTATTGCAAGCATCCGCAACTCAACAAAAGTATTAAGGTAAACCTATCCATAGCATGAAATATATGGAACCAAATCAGCCCCTTACGAAGCAACAAATAAACTAGGGTTTAAGCTTCTGTCACTCTAGCAACCCATCATCTACTTATTACTTACCAATGCCTTCCTCTAGGCCCAAATAATGGTGAAGTGTCATGTAGTCTATGTTCACATAACACCACTAGATGAAAGACAACATACATCTCATCAAAATATCGAATGAATACCAAATTCACATGACTACTAATAGCAAGACTTAACCCATGTCCTCAGGAACAAACGTAACTACTCACAAAGCATATTCATGTTCATAATCAGAGGTGTAATAATATGCATTAAGGATCTGAACATATGATCTTCCACCAAGTAAACCAATAAGTATCAACTAGAAAGTGTAATCAACACTACTAGCAACCCACATGTACCAATTTGTGGTTTTGGATACAAGATTGGATACAAGAGATGAACTAGGGTTTGAGAGGAGATGGTGCTGGTGAAGATGTTGATGGAGATTGACCCCCTCCCGATGAGAGGATCATTGGTGATGACGATGGTGAAGATTTCCCCCTCCCGGAGGGAAGTGTCCCCAGCAGAACAGCTCTGCCGGAGCTCTAGATTGGTTCCGCCAAGGTTCCGCCTCGTGGCGGCAGAGTTTTGTCCCTTAAGCTTGCCCACGATTTTTTCCAGGGTAAAAACCTTCATATAGCAGAAGATGGACACTTGGGGGCCACCAGGGGGCCCAGGAGACAGGGGCGCGCCCAGTAGGGGTGGGCACGCCCCCACCCTCCTGGCCAGGGTGTGGGCCCCCTGAGGTGTTTCTTCCGCCCAATAATTCTTATTAAATCCAAAAATAAGTTTCGTGGAGTTTTAGGTCTTTTGAAGCACTGTAGAATAGGTTTCCAATGTTTGCTCCTTTTCCAGCCAGAATTCCAACTGCCGGCATTCCCCCTCTTCATGGTAAACCTTATAAAATAAGAGAGAATAGCCATAAGCATTGATATATAATGTGTAATAACAGCCCATAATGCAATAAATATTGATATAAAAGCATGATGCAAAATAGACGTATCATGTACACCATATGCATTCCATGAATAACAATGCTCTAGATATTTGTCATGATGCATTACACAATTTGAGTCTCCATTATGTCATACATAACAAGAAACCTATCATGATGGATGACATGTTTCTATATCACGCATCTCATCTATTTGAGCATTGGATATTTTGTGCTAACCGACACATGCACGTGCGCATCATGATGGATGATGTGTACATATACCACGCACACACAATTTTCCCTTTGTCTTTGTTTTTTCTAGGTACTCACATATACTCGTCAACCTCTCAATCCCAAGAGTTGACGAAACGAGCTCTTGAGAGCAATGATGCTCTGGGATCACGTGAATTATCCTTACCACCATTCCCTTCGCGCAAGGACTACGCGCATCTCTTCTACTTGGCTCTCACACGGCTATGGGCTATATATCACTTGTCACCTTATGCTCATTTTACCGTGTTCACTTTGCATGTTATTTTCGCTCCTATGCCTTTGCCATGCAATTGTGACTCTTGCTTGCATCTACCCATGATTCACCATTATGATACTCCTATGCGTATTTGCATGCTTGGTGGAGATCCTTGTTGCTATTTCCATGTTTATCATGTGCACCATGTTATTGATGCTTGTTGTGTTGGGAGAGTCATGATGTCCAATTGATATTTACATATGTCCTCTCGCCAATACAATGATGATATTTTTCTCATATCTTGCTTTCATTCTTGTGCTATGTCATGTGAATTATTCATGCACACTATTTGCACCAATGACATGCTTGCCATGATTCCTTCTAGTATGTTGCATCTTCGCACTACTAGCTTGCTTGACTTGATCGCTATGATTGCTTGCTATGTTGCATCACCCATGTTCCACTCTTACTCGCTTTCTTGGGTTGATGACATATATGCTCATGCCTCTCACATGATATATCTTGCTCATTGTCACTTGCCTCCATTAGTTGCCTCTGTCATATCCACTTGTATTGAGTGCAACTATACTATGCTTCTTGCTCTTTGAGACTTTGATACTTACTTGTGATGCATGCTTGTTTATTTGAACCTATTGCCTTTGGTTGTTATCGCATCATATGCCTCCATACTATGAAATTCTCCCTTGTACTTTCTTATGATGAGCATGATGCATACACTTGTTGGGTATCTTACCACACGAAAAATGATAGGTTTTGCACTTCCGCTAACCTCATTTGTTTTTCCGAGTGTTTGTCATGTTCTTTCGTTTTGAAGGATCAAGGCGTTACCGTCATGAGACATATTGGTTATGTGAAGGCATACAGGATGTGCAACTCCATCATCCTTGAGAAACTCCTAAAGGTGACCTCTTTGCCTTTGAGCCATCCTCAAGTATGCATATTGGATGGGTCACTCTTTCATAGTTGTTTCCTTCTTGTTGTCTACATGATACATCTCGCGAATGGAGGAGCAACATTGGACATTGGCTCTATGGACCTTCACATTGAGGCGCGCTCGCACTTATTGGATGCACCTTTGGAACTCCACTCATGCCACAACATTGAGCATTGGTACACCAACACCTCCATATTTTTTGATTGTGCTCATACATGTCATGCTCGATGGACATATCATACTCACCAAAAGTTTGCACCCTATGCATGGATTGACTCACATTATGATTGCCTTGTTGCATCTTGTATTCCCATGTCATCCATGATATTTGAGCTTGTGCACTTCCTTAGCAAATTTGTTGTGATCTACCTGGATGGCATTTTCATACATCATGATCATATTGTCCACCATCAATTGCATGATGACATTCACATATTGAGAATACATTGCCATATTCATGCTATTGATGAACCGTCCCTCTATGACATCATTTTGCACAATGGTAGAATTTGTCTCTTTGTGCACCATGCTAATTATCCCATGAATGCTTTGCATATCATTCTATATCATCTTGATAAGCTTCATGCGTTTTGTCACACACTATCCCTTCGCACAGACACACGCTTAATTGATGGACATTTTGTGTGCGCCAACCATTGTATTCCCGAGTGTTGCTTGTGTTTGCTCATTTTGCATGTACTACATACCGGAGACACCTTGGAGTACTTGGATTGCGTCATGCCTTCAACTCCGTCCAACTACAAGTCCGTCCACGACAACCGTTTCCATGGTGATGAGGATCATGATCTGAGGTCGGATCTTTCCCAAGGGGTGGGGGAGATGATGCGGAGCATCCCACGTTCATCCCCATGTACACTCCGAGTACTCTCCAAGCCCCAAGAGGACATATGACGAGACCTCAAACATACGCCATTGGACACAAGGTGAATTCACTCCTCTTCGAACTGTCACTTTCCACATGTGAGACATGGCTACTACCTCATGCATGGACCTTGCATATACTCAGGTACAACCAAGATGACCATGGAGGATCCAAGGACCAAGGCCAAGCATGGAAGAGGAGAAGCAAGAAGAAGCAGGGATAAGCTTCTGGAAAGCCCAGAACTTTCGGCCTCAGCCCAGAACTTCCGGCCTGCCCGGAACCTCCGGCCCCTGGAGTCCAGCCTAGCCCCGAGCGCGCCAACTCTCTGGATAGCCCGGAACCCGACCGGAACTTCCGGAGCCTGGAACTTTCGCCCCTGCCCGGAACTTCTGGCCTGCCTGCGTGCAAAGACTCAGGCCGAAGCCCATGTAACTCTTTCCCACTTACGCCTTCGTGGCTTAGACTATATATAGACCACCTCCTCCTCCTAGTGAGGGTTAGCATTGGTTTAGCTCATATTTTGTGTGAGATCCTTGCTCATCCACTTGGTTACTTCTCCTCGGAGCTCATGACCTCTTCGGAGAAGATCCCCCAAGAAGATTCAAGACCCCTTCAAGGGAAGAACCTTCAAGACCTCCTCACGGAGAAGAACCGGCTACCGTTTATATCGTCCTTTGTTAATTGTGGATCTTGTATCACTATGTGTTTCGATGATCTAGTGCATGTGTGACTTTATTCTTGTCGGTTGATTGTTTCTCTCGTGTTTTTCCCTCGTTCCCCTCTTCGTGTTCTTCGTGTTCGTGGTAGGATTCCCCTCCAAACGTGAAAGATCGGCCTCTAGGGTTCTACCCTACATCACTAATCTTGAGTGCATGGATTATACGCACTCTCACCCTTCCATCATTGCTAGCCTCTTCGGTATCGTACATTGCCCTTTCTCACCTGGAGAGTCGGTGCAAACTTCGCCGATGCATCCAAACTCCATGATATGATACGCTCTGTCACACATAAGCCTCTTTATATCTTCCTCAAAACAGCCACCATACCTACCTATCATGGCATTTCCATAGCCATTCAAAGATATATAAATAGTAGCAGCGCAAGTTTATGCCCCGCGCCACTACTATTCATGCATAATTCATTTATTTATATTTATACTATATATATACACCGTTATACAATTTTCTATACTGTAGCAGTGAAGAGGGTGTGGAAAAAACAAGATTAAAGTGAATTGATCCAAGTGACCAAGTTGAATTAGTAGGAGGATATAATGTTGGCACGACACACAATTGTGTGCCGTCCCAACATCATATCATCCTACTAATTTAAATTGATCACCTGGACCCATTGACAAGCACTGCGTTTGATCGACACTTGTGCGCCTTCCCAACATTATATCATCCTACTAACTCAACTTGGTCACTTGGATCCATAACCTAATTTGTGCCCCCCCAATAATATAACAACTCATCAAAGTGATATTGACATAAAAATAATTTGCAATATATTTGGCGACAACATTTTTATTATATTTTATTATACCTAAAATATTAAAGGTATTTGGTTAATGTAAATATCTTATATATATATATATATATTATATTCAATACCTAAAACATTTCTATGTTCAATAAACCTATTCAATACCTAAAATTTTCTATTATATTACTAATTTTCTATTACTGATTTTTTTACTGAAAATTTTCTACTCCCTCCATCTCAAAATATAAAATCTTTTTTGACACTACACTATTGTAAAAAACGCTATTATATTATGATACGAAGGGAGTATTCTATTACTAGTTTTTATATTCTATTTTAGTACTAGTTTTTATATTTTCTATTCTATTCTATCACTAATTTTTTCTATTTATCGCTAGTTTTTATATTTTCTATTCTATTCGATTACTACATTTTTTACTAAAAAAATTCATACCTAAAACATTATTGAATTAGGAGAGAGGAGATTGGAGGGAGGAGGGGGGAGGAGGACGAGGATGGAGGAGGGCGGCATGAGGAGAGAGGAGGAGGAGGGAGGATGGCGGCGGGAGTAGGGAGAGAGGAGGAGGAGGGAAGACCGCGGCCAGAGAAGGGCAGTGGGAGGAGGGTGGCGAGAGGAGTGTAGGATCAGAAGTATGTCTAGAGGGGGGGTGATTAGACTACTTGACCAAATAAAAATCTTGCCTTTTTCCAATTTTAGTTCTTCGCAGATTTTAGCAACTTAGCACAAGTCAAGCAATCAACCTACACATGCAAATCTAAGAGTATAACAGCGGAATGTAAAGCAATTGCATATGAAGGTAAAGGGAGGAGTTTGAGGAAGCAAAGGCAATGGTGACACGGAGATTTTTTATCTGTGGTTCCGATAGATGGTTCTATCGTACATCCACGTTGATGGAGACTTCAACCCACGAAGGGTAACGGTTGCGCGAGTCCATGGAGGGCTCCACCCACGAAGGGTCCACGAAGAAGCAACCTTGTCTATCCCACCATGGCCGTCGCCCACGAAGGACTTGCCTCACAAGGGTAGATCTTCACGAAGTAGGCGATCTCCTTGCCCTTACAAACTCCTTGGTTCAACTCCACAATCTTGACGGAGGCTCCCAAGTGACACCTAACCAATCTAGGAGACACCACTCTCCAAAAGGTAATAGATGGTGTGTTGATCATGAACTTCATGCTCTTGTGCTTCAAATGATAGTCGCCCCAACACTCAACTCTCTCTCACAGGATATGAATTTGGTGGAAAGAAGATTTGAGTGGAAAGCAACTTGGGAAGGCTAGAGATCAAGATTTATGTGGTAGGAATGGAATATCTTGATCTCAACACAAGTGTAGGTGGTTCTCTCTCAGAAAATGCATGTTGGAAGTGTAGGCATGTTCTGATGGCTCTCTCCATGAATGAAGAGTGGGTGGAGGGGTATATATAGCCTCCACACAAAATCTAACTGTTACACACAACTTACCAAACTCGGTGGGACCGAATTGTTAAACTCGGTCAGACTAATTTAGTTCATAATGTGACCGTTAGGCATTTCGGTGGGACCGACATGTCAACTCGGTGGGACTGATATCATTAGGGTTAGGGCATAACGTAATCTCGATGAGACCGATTACACAAACTTGGTGAGACCAATTTTGGTAATAAGCTAACCAGAGAGTTGGTCAGGCAAACTCGATAGGACCGATTCGCTTTGGACCGAAACGTTACTAAGGGGAAACAGAGAGTTTGCATTGCAATCTTGGTGGGACCGATCGCTCATCTTGGTTTGACCGAAACGTTACGAAGGGAAACAGAGAGTTTGCAATACCATCTCGGTGAGACCGAAAAGTCTAGGGTTACTGGCAGCAGCTATGTCAATTGAACTCGGTGGCACCGTATAGAAAGTTTCGGTGGGGCCAAGTTTGACTTTTGGTTTGGGACATATGTGGATGTGAGAAAGTGGTTGAGGGTTTTGGAGCATATCACTGAGCACTTTGAGCAAGAAACTCATTAAGCAACACCTCACCCCCTCTTAATAGTATTGGCTTTCCTATGGACTCAATGTGATCTTGGATCAGTAAAAGTAAAATGTAGAGTCTTGTGCTTTGAGCTTGAGCCAATCCTTTTGTCCTTAGAATTTTGAGGAGTCCATGTTTCTCATCCATGCCATGCCAAACATTGAGCTTTCCTGAAATATTTATCTTGAAATAGCATTAGCTCAATGAGATATATGTTGTTAGGAATTACCAAAACCACCCAGGGATAGTTGCACTTTCAATCTCCCCCTTTTTGGTAATTGATGACAACATATAGATCAAACCTTTGACAAATGATAATAAGATTGAAAAACATCGTCGCTTTGAGAAGTATGTGATAAGAAAGAGCTCCCCCTAAATTTGTGCATTATTTAAAATTTGCTTTGGACTGCAAATGCACAATGTGTTAGAATCATGGGTTACTCTTTCATGTCACATACATCTTGGTGGAGCGCTCAAAATGATAGAAGTTAAAAGCATGCACTCTTCACCAAGCAAGTGAGTGATCATATAAGGATATAAGAGATAATATCATCGAACAAGCATTAAGGTAGCATATGATCAAACACATGACATGATCATCCAAGTATCACACAAAAGACATAGTGTATCAAGCAAACACACAATAAGGTTCAAGCAAAGCAAAGAGCGACCAAAAAGAAACACTCTCTCTCAAAGACTATGATCTATACATTTTCTCCCCCTTTGGCAACAAGTTACCAAAAAGTTCATAAAATTCATAGTGCTAAACGACTCTCAGGCTTGGTCTTCATGAGGTGGCGTGGAGATGACTCCAAGGACAAAGGCTTCTGTTGATGTAGCTGGAGCTGGTGGAGTGGCTGCTGGAGCTGGTGGAACTAATGTTGTGGCTGCTGGTGCAGATGTAGTAGCTCTCATATCTACGACAGGCATTGTAGCAGATCTCTGACTCCTGGGCACACTATGAAAAGCATCTGTAGTAGAATTGCCCTTCTTCTCCTCCACTTCCTCCTGAAGTTGCTCAACTACTGACTGGATCTCAATTACCTTGACATCAAGATCATAAAATTTCTGCTCAATGATCCTCTCCAAGCTCCCCTGGTTTTGAGTCAGGGTGGCCAAGCCCTTCTCAATCCTCAAGGTGGAGGCAATCAAGTATCCAAGCTGATCTTGCTTGCTCTTTAAGAATACCTGAGATGCTTCTTCAGCTGTTGGCATCTTTGCAGCTTTCTCTGCCGTTGCCTTCTCTCTCTTCTCATGTGCTTGAGCAGATGATGGTTCATTCTCATCCATGACAATAGTGTTGTCCTCAAAGTCAGGGTAGATGGGCAGGTGCTCCTTATCCAATAGATATTTGCCTTTGCCCATCTTGGAGTTAATGAGCTCCTGAATGTGTGGGGCATACCCACAAGATCTCTTCTGATCACCAGCAGTCCTTTTGATTGTCTCCACAATTAGACTCATGACTTTGAACTTTTGAGGCACATCAAATATATGCAGCAAGTTGATAGCATGTCCTCTGATCATCTTGTGATCTCCTGACTTGGGTAGCAATGTGTGCCTTAGGATCCAGTTGATGGTAGGAAATTCAGACAACAAGTAGTGTACAGATCCAAACTTATGAGTTTCCAAAGCTGCATCTGGGATCTCTCTGTACATGCTAGCCATGGAGTTGTGATCCTTCTTCTTCTTGGCATAGACATCCAAGTCATCTTCACTTTCTTTTGGAGCATTGATCAACTGAGCCCATTCTTCTACAGAGGATTGGTACCTTGTACCTTCTGACATCCAGATGATCTTCCCATCTGGGTAGAAGTGGGCAGTGGAGTAAAACTGCATGATCAGCTCATGATTCCACTTGGTGAGCTCCTGAGCAACAAATGTATCAACTCCACATGCTTTGAAGCTGTCATATACTCCTGGATAATGATCTTCATTCTTCCCAATGTACTCCCAGTCAACCCATCTCATGTCACACACTATGGGCTTCTTGTCAAACAGGATTGTCTCATAGAAGTCTTGTTGTTCCTTTGTGTGGAACCTATAGTCCACAACAGTTCTCCTACTGACAGCATAGGGATCAGACTGTCTCCATAATCTCAGTCATGCATCCTTCATGAGCTTCATGTCCTCTGCAACTGGATGTGCATCATTGTGGTCAGGGATCTTGGGCCTCAACTTTCTCAAGACAAGTGTATCATCTTCTTCTTCATCAGCAGCTTCAGGCACTGGAGCCTTGTTCTTCTCTTCAACTGGAATACTCCTGGTGTTCCTCTTGGGGTGCATACTTGGGCTTAGGAGCAGCAGCCTTGGGAGCATCTTTGGGCTTAGATGGAGCAGCCCCTGATCTTATAGCATCTCCCATTAGCTTCTAAGCTTTAGGTGCTGGTGCAGCAGCCTCTTCCTCTTCTTCTATCATTGAGGGCTTCCCAACAACTCTGGCCATGGTCTTCTTGACCCTTTCTTTCCTCTTCTTCTCAGCCACAACTGGTTCTTTGGGTTCATATCCCAAAGCTTCTTGAGTGGATGCTTTGACCTTTAGCATAGGGACTCTCTTGGCTGGAGCTTTCTGTTCATCCCTGGCTTTGTTGAAGCTGCAGTGCCAAACTCTTTCTTCACCACTTTCTTCTTGGAAGTGGCCTCATCCTCAGCTGCAATGTAGTCCTCATCCTCTGAATCAGATGTTCTCTTCTTCCTTGTCCTAGTGGCTGCCTTGGGCAAGGTACTAGGTGTGCTCCTGCTACCCTCATCATAGCTACTGGAGGGACTATTGCCCTCACTCATCTGAGCCTGTGCCTCTGACTTGTTCTAACTATCACTTTGATCAGACATCTTCAAGCAAACAACTGTCAGCAGACCCTGTGAATAGGTTGTAGATGAGGTATAGTAGATGAGCATCACAAAGTACAGAGGTTTTGCAAAACAATTGATTCAAAAACTTAGTTTTAGTTTTCCACAGAAAGCATTTCGGAGCTACCAATTTGTAAACTCGGTGATACCGAAGCAGCTTTTGGAACCTAAACTAGTGAACTCGGTGAGACCGAGTCATAGTTTGGTGGCACCGAGACTGCTAGGGTTTCACAAAGAATCGAACTCGGTCACACCGATTTGCAATTCTCGGTCAGACCGAAAATCGCATGTGCAATGGCCTAAGCCAAATCGGTGAGACCGATTTGAACAACTCGGTCGGTCCGAGATGAATACGGCAGAAACCTAACCCTAAATTTTCAGATCAAATCTATTCTACTGGATGTTTTGTCTGGTCAGGATGATTTCATACGTGGCAAGAATCATGGCAATGCAATGTGCTACGAATCGGAGTTAAAGAATAGCACAAAGAGTCAAGTTCATACCCTATCCGGCGATGAACTTGCTACGGCGACAACGGCGGGGCAGATTGCCGTTGACGGTGGCAGAGTCCAGTGACGGGAGGTCGCTGGCAGCGAGAGGATGATCCAGAGACCCAAGGAGGCAGAGCAGGTTACGCGTGGGCGAATGGTTTCGGAAAATTTTCCAAAATTTGACCCGTCGGTATTTATAACCTGACCCTGTCGGTGTGATCGAATGAAACAACTTGGTGGCACCGAGATGCAAAACTGCGAATAGTTACTGCAACTCGATGTGACCGAAAAGTTCTAATCAGTTGCACCGAGATGAAAACCTAGATCAACTTAGTGAACTCGGGGTGACCGAAATGGATTTCTCGGTCAGACCGAAATGCACAAAGAGGTTTTGGAAGTTTAAGTCTATGAAAAATCGGGGACTCTGAGTGATCCTCACACAGAGTGGTTTGAATCTGACTTGATCAAACTTTGTGATGTAGCATGAATAGATTTTGAGATGAGAAAATCATAGATAGCCAGAGAGGGTACTTAGGCATTCTTGTCCATCCACTTGGTCAAAAGAAGCCAAACATACATAACAACAAGTGGATGTCCTCGAATGAGTAAAATATGCAAACGACATGCTCAGACAATGAAATGGCAAATGAAATATGTGACAAAGAATGCACAACCAATTCTAGCATATATCAAACAATTGGCGATGACTAGGTCATCTATATATGAGTATATTGACTTAGGAGTCAAATGAGAACATTTGATCATAGGTCATACTCATCGTTTAAGCACAAGTGGGGTTACCACTTTTACATAAAGCATTGTTGTGTTCACACCATAGAGTTGCTTTAGCTCAATTCTTTAGAGTAAAGCTCCCCTTAGATGTGATATCCCCCCTAAGAGGAATAAACTAACCTTGGGTTTTGTTGATGATGACTTCATGTAGGTGTTGAAGATGTGGATGCCCAATGTTGATGTAGATCATTCGGAGCGATCCATTGGAGTGAGTTGCACTTTCAATACCTACACGGGTTAGTCCCACAAGGAACAAACAAGGATATCCATAGACATAGAGTGATGCACACACAAGATGATGTCCATGAAAGCATTAGGTTACCTTGTCCCTTGTCTTACCAACAAGAAGGTTTGTGACTCCTTGAACTAGTGCACGATATGGAAGTTGTTTGCACTTGTCCTCGCCAAAATGATAAGAGTGAAGTATGTTGGCGGAGTCACCCTCAAGAAATCTTTAGTTCTTCTTCTTTGGGATCCACATCATCTTGATGGGAATCCTTGGAGTTGTAGTCGTACTTGATGAAGTAGAACTTGATGTAGTCTTGGGAATCCACTTGACCAAGGCCTTAGGAGCTTCTTCAAATGCATCAATCTCCTCTTGAAGCTTGTCCTTGCCTTTTTTCTTGTGGTCTTGTGGTGGAAGATCATCTTGAGCTTGTGTTCCCTTGAAAGAAGTAGGATCGTACTTCTCTTATTGAGGAACAAACTTCGTCTTGGGGTATTGATCTTCTCCCCACTCAACTCCATTGGCATTGAACTTTCGTTCAAAACCAACACCTTGATTCTTCCGGTGCCTTCCTGGCTTGCGTACAATCTCCTCGAGTTGCTTACTTCCAGAAAGGCTCTTGTAAACACCTTTCTCTATAATTCCCTTCAATAAGCTATTTTCTTGGTCAAGTGTAACTTGGCTAAGAGAATTATTAGTGGAATCAAGAGAACTACTAGAAGCAACAATATTGGATTTAGCATGATTATTGTTACTACTAGAAGAAGAATCTTTCTTGTTCTTGTTACTAGACTTGACTTGTGGCATGTAAGTAGATAAGAGTAAAGCTTGGCAATGTAAGAAGAACTTTTCTTGTGAAGATCATCATTGATTGCCTTTAAAAACTCATGCTCTTGCTCAAGGTTGAGCTTTTCAAAGCGTAACTTCTCATGAGTCTTTAAAAGTTCTCAATGATCTTCCAAGATAGTTTCATGAGCTAACTTAAGAGTGTTTAGTTCTTTAGTTAGGCGCTCAATCTTCTCCTTATCATTGTCATTCATTTTATCTTGATTAGCATGATTAATTGACGTTTCATCATAGCATTCATCACTAGAGTTGTCAACAAGTAAATCATCATCACCTAACAAGTCATCTTCATCACTATTGAAATCAACATACTAGGGATGTGATACCTTTGGGCCTTTAGCCATGAAGCATCTTCCAATTCCTTCATTTGGTGAGTCAAATATAACGTAGGAGTTGGTTGACATAAGTGCTAGACCGGCAACACCTTGATCTTGAGTATATTCGGAGTCAGAGTGATAGCTTCTCTCGGAGTGATGGTTGGAGTCGGAGCCGGATACCCATTCACCAACATGAGCTTGATGTCTTCGTTTTGTGTAGCTCTTTGATGATTTGTCCTTCCTTTCTGAATCCTTGCTTCTCCGGGATGTTCTTCGTTCATAACGATCATCTCTACTCTTCCTCTCTCTTGGTGGTGATTCTTCTCTTCTACTTATTATTTTTGGAGAATCTTCTCTTCTTTTGTAGGGAGCCGTACACTCATTGGAGTAGTGTCCGGGTCTTCCACAATTGTAGCAATTACGCTCACGACTCGAAGATCTTTTGTCATTGTAGGACCTTGACTTGGAACTTCTTTCCTTGCTTCTACTCTTGTAGAACTTGTTGAAGTTCTTCACCATTAGGCTCAATTCTTCATTGAAGGTTTGTTTCTCACTTGATGATGTGGGAGCTTCACATGAGGCTTTGTAAGCACCACTTGACTTGTTGTGGAGCTCTTCCTTATCCTTGAGTGACATCTCATGAGCAACAATTCTTCCAGTGACCTCCGTTGGCTTGAGATTCTTGTAATTGGGCATCATTTGGATCAATGTGCACACGGTATAATATTTTCCATCCAAGGCTCTTAGGATCTTCTTGATGATGAATTTGTCGGTCATCTCTTCACTTCCTAAGCCGGCAATCTCATTTGTGATGAGAGCAAGCCTAAAGTACATTTCAGCGACGCCTTCACCATCCTTCATTTTGAACTTGTCAAGTTGACTTTGAAGCACATCCAATTTGGATTCAGTACCTTCGTGCATGTCAATCAAAGTATCCTAGATTTCCTTTGCATTCTCAAGACGGCTGATTTTGTTGAATTCTTCGGGGCACAATCCGTTGAAGAGAATATCACAAGCTTGAGCATTATATTGCAGCATCTTGAACTCTTCCGCGGCAGCTTCACGGTGCGGTTCTCTCCCATCAAAGAATTCACCTTGCAATCCAATACACACAATAGCCCAAACGGCGGGGTTATGTCTAATAATATGCATTTTCATCTTATGCTTCCAACTAGAAAAAATTGTACCATCAAAGTAAGGACCTCTATGGTGGTAATTTCCCTCGCTAGACGCCATAATCTCCTAGGTTGTGAGACCAAGGCTATGACCACCAAAAGCTATGGAAATCAAAGCAAATGGAGACCAAAGCTCTGATACCAATTGTAGGATCGGAAGTATGACTACTTGACCAAATAGAAATCTTGCCTTTTCCCAATTTTAGTTATTGACAGATTTTAGCAACTTAGCACAAGTCAAGCAATCAACCTACACATGCAATTCTAAGAGTATAGCAGCGGAATGTAAAAAAATTGCATATGAAGGTAACAGGAGGAGTTTGAGGAAGCAACACGGAGATTTTTTATCCATGGTTCCGATAGGTGGTGCTATCATACATCCACGTTGATGGAAACTTTAACCAACGAAGGGTAACGGTTGCGCGAGTCAACGGAGGGCTCCACCCATGAAGGGTCCACGAAGAAGCAACCTTGTCTATCCCACCATGGACGTCAACCACGAAGGACTTGCCTCACTCGGGTAGATCTTCACGAAGTAGGCGGTCTCTTTGCCCTTACAAACTCCTTGGTTCAACTCCACAATCTTGACGGAGGCTCCCAAGTGACACCTAACCAATCTAGGAGACACCACCCTCCAAAAGATAATAGATGGTGTGTTGATGATGAACCCCTTGCTCTTGTGCTGCAAATGATAGTCTCCCCAACACTCAACTCTCTCTCACAGGATATGGATTTGGTGGAAAGAAGATTTGAGTGGAAAGCAACTTGGGAAGGCTAGAGATCAAGATTTATGTGGTAGGAATGGAATATCTTGATCTCAACACAAGTGTAGGTGGTTCTCTCTCAGAAAATGTATGTTGGAAGTGTAGGCATGTTCTGATGGCTCTCTCCACGAATGAAGAGTGGGTGGAGGGGTATATATAGCCTCCACACAAAATCTAACCGTTACACACAACTTACCAAACTCGGTCAGACTAATTTAGTTCATAATGTGACCGTTAGGCATTTCGGTGGGACCGACATGTCAACTCGGTGGGACCGATATCATTAGGGTTAGGGCATAACGTAATCTCGATGAGACCAATTACACAAACTTGGTGAGACCAATTTTGGTAATAAGCTAACCAGAGAGTTGGTCAGGCAAACTCGCTGGGACCGATTCGCTCATCTCGGTTGGACCGAAACGTTACGAAGGGGAAACAGAGAGTTTGCATTGCAATCTCGATGGGACCGATCGCTCATCTTGGTTTGACCGAAACGTTACGAAGGGAAACAGAGAGTTTGCAATCCCATCTCGGTGAGACCGAAAATACTAGGGTTACTGGCAGCGGCTATGTCAATTGAACTCGATAGCACCGGATAGAAAGTTTCGGTGGGGCCAAGTTTGACTTTTGGTTTGGGACATATGTGGATGTGAGAAAGTGGTTGAGGGTTTTGGAGCATATCACTAAGCACTTGGAGCAAGAAACTCATTAAGCAACACCTCACCCCCTCTTAATAGTATTGGCTTTCCTATGGACTCAATGTGATCTTGGATCACTAAAAGTAAAATGTAGAGTCTTGTGCTTTGAGCTTGAGCCAATCCTTTTGTCCTTAGAATTTTGAGGAGTCCACGTTTCTCATCCATGCCATGCCAAACATTGAGCTTTCCTGAAATATTTATCTTGAAATAGCATTAGCTCAATGAGATATATGTTGTTAGGAATTACCAAAACCACCCAGGGATAGTTGCACTTTCAATCTCCCCCTTTTTGGTAATTGATGACAACATATAGATCAAAGCTTCGACAAATGATAATAAGATTGAAAAACATCGTCGCTTTAGAAGTATGTGATAAGCAAGAGCTCCCCCTAAATTTGTGCATCATTTAAAATTTGCTTTGGACTGCAAATGCACAATGTGTTAGAATCATGGGTTACTCTTTCATGTCACATACATCTTGGTGGAGCGCTCAAAATGATATAAGTTAAAAGCATGCACTCTTCACCAAGCAAGTGAGTGATCATATAAGGATATAAGAGATAATATCATCCAACAAGCATTAAGGTAGCATATGATCAAACACATGACATGATCATCCAAGTATCACACAAAAGACATAGTGTATCAAGCAAACACACAATAAGGTTCAAGCAAAGCAAAGAGCGACCAAAAAGAAACACTCTCTCTCAAAGACTATGATCTATACATTTTCTCCCCCTTTGTCAACAAGTTACCAAAAAGTTCATAAAAATGCATAGTGCTAAACGACTCTCAGGCTTGGTCTTCATGAGGTGGCATGGAGATGACTCCAAGGACAAAGGCTTCTGTTGATGTAGCTGGAGCTGGTGGAGTGGCTGCCGGAGCTAGTGGAACTGATGTTGTGGCTGCTGGTGCAGATGTTGTTAGGAATTACCAAAACCACCCAGGGATAGTTGCACTTTCAAGGAGGGAGGAGAGAGTAGGGTGATTACCCGCAAGTGTAGGGGATCGCAACAGATTTTGAGGATAGAGTATTCAACCCAAATTTATTGATTCAACACAAGGGGAGCCAAAGAATATTCTTGAGTATTAGCAGTTGAGTTGTCAATTCAACCACACCTGGATAACTTAGTATCTACAGCAAAGTATTAGTAGGAAAGTAATATGATAGTAATGATAACAGTGGTAAAGATAGCAAAAGTAATATGTTTGGGTTTTGTAGTGATTGTAACAATAGCAACGAAAAAGTAAATAAGCGAAGCACAATATATGAAAAGCTCATAGGCAATGGATTAGTGATGGATAATTATGTCGGATGCGATTCCTTGTGTAATAGCTATAACATAGGGTGACACAGAACTAGCTCCAATTTATCAATGTAATGTAGTCATGTATTCCGAATATAGTCATACGTGCTTATGGAAAAGAACTTGCATGACATCTTTTGTCCTACCCTCCCATGGCAGCGGGGTCCTAGTGGAAACTAAGGGATATTGAGGCCTCCTTTTAATAGAGAACCGGACCAAAGCATTAACACATGGTGAATACATGTACTCCTCAAACTATGGTCATAATGACAAGCATTAAGCATAGCAAAGTCATAGCAACATCAATCTCAGAACATAGTGGATACTAGGGATCAAACCCTAACAAAACTAACTTGATTACATGATAAATCTCATCCAACCCATCACCGTCCAGCAAGCCTATGATGGAGTTACTCATGCACAGCGGTGAGCATCATGAAATTGGTGATGGAGGATGGTTGATGATGACGATGGCAACGAATCCCCCTCTCCGGAGCCCCGAACGGACTCCAGATCAGCCCTCCCGAGAGAGATTAGGGCTTGGCGGCGGCTCCGTATCGTAAAACGCGATGAAACTTTCTCTCTGATTTTTTCTTCGCGAGACGGAATATATGGAGTTGGAGTTGATGTCGGCGGAGCTGCTGGGGGCCCACAAGACAGGGGGGGGCGCGCCCAGAGGGGGTGGGCGCGCCCCCACCCTCGTGGACAGGGTGTGGCCCCCCTGGTCTCCATCTTTTGCCAGCAGTTTTTACATTTTCTGAAACTTGTCTCCGAGGATTTTCAGGTCATTCCGAGAACTTTTGTTTTCTACACATGAAACAACATCATGGTAATTCTGCTGAAAACAGCGTCAGTCCGGGTTAGTTTCATTCAAATCATGCAAGTTAGAGTCCAAAACAAGGGCAAAAGTGTTTGGAAAAGTAGATACGTTGGAGACGTATCAACTCCCCCAAGCTTAAACCTTTGCTTGTCCTCAAGCAATTCAGTTGATAAACTGAAAGTGATAAAGAAAAACTTTTACAAACCCTTATTGCTCTTGTTGTTGTAAACATGTAAAGCCAGCATTCAAGTTTCAACAAATATTATGAACTAACCATACTCACAATAACACCTCGGTCTCACAATTACTCATATCAATGGCATAATAAGCTAGCGAGCCATAATAATAAAACTCGGATGACAACACTTTCTCAAAACAATCATAACATGATATAATAAAATGGTATCTCGCTAGCCCTTTCTAAGACCGCAAAACATAAATGCAGAGCACCTTTAAAGACCAAGGACTCACTAAACATTGTAATTCATGGTAAAAGAGATCCAGTCAAGTCATACCCAATATAAACCAATGATAATGAATGTAAATGACAGTGTTCTCTCCAGCGGGTGCTTTTTAATAAGAAGGTGATGACTCAATATAAAAGTAAATGGATAGGCCCTTCACAGAGGGAAGCAGGGATTTGTAGAGGTGCCAGAGCTCGATTTTAAAATAGAGATTGAATAAAATATTGGGCAGCATACTTTCACTGTCAATGCAACAACTATGAGATGGCTGTATCTTCCATACTACATGCATTATAGGCAGTTCCCACGCAGAATGGTAAAAGTTTATACTCCCCCAACCACCAACAAGCATCAATCCATGGCTTGCTCGAAACAATGAGTGCTTCCAACTAACAACAATCCTGGTGGAGTTTTGTTTAATTATATTGATTTGCTTTGATCTTTTTGGAGTGTGGGACTAGGCATCCCGGTTACCGGCCCTTTCTCGTGAACGAGGAGCGGAGTCCACTCCTCTTGAGAAAAACCAACCTAGCACGGAATATATAGACAGCCCTAGTGGAAACATGAGCAGCTCGAGTATACAAAAAAGAATTTCATTTGAAGGTTTGGAGTTTGGCACATACAAATTTACTTGGAACGGCAGGTAAATACCGCATATAGGAAGATATAGTGGACTCATATGGAATAACTTTGGGGTTTAAGGAGTTTGGATGCACAAGCAGTATTCCCACTTAGTACAGGTGAAGGCTAGCAAAAGACTGGGAAGCGACCAACTGAGAGAGCGACAACAGTCATAAACATGCATTAAAACTAATTCACATCGAGTACAAGCATGAGTAGTATATAATCCACCATGAACATAAATATCATGAAGGCTATGTTGATTTTGTTTCAACTACATGCATGAACATGTTCCAAGTCGAGTCACTCAATTCATTCAAAGGAGGATACCATCCCATCATACCACATCATAATCATTCTAATAGCATGTTGGCACGCAAGGTAAACCATTATAACTCATACCTAATCAAGCATGGCACAAGCCACTATAATCTCTAAATGGCATTGCAAATATGTTTACTTCATAATAAGATGAATCAGGAACGATGAACTCATCATATTTACAAAAACAAGAGAGGTCGAGTTCATACCAGCTTCTCTCATCTCAATCAGTCCATCATATATCGTCATTATTGCCTTTCACTCGCACGACCGAATTATGTGTATAATAATAATAGTGTACGTGCATTGGACTAAGCTGGAATCTGCAAGCATTCAATTCAAGAGAGAAGACAAAGTAATATGGGCTCTAAGTTAAATAATCAATCATGCATATGAGAGCCACTAAACATTTTCATATGGTCTTCTACTCTCAACCCCCCAAAGAAAAGAAAAGAAAAGAAAACTATTTACATGGGAAAGCTCCCAACAAGTAAAAGAAGAACGAGAAATCATTTTGGGTTTTCATTTTAATTTCTACAACAAGCATGGAAATTAAACTAACTAATTTTTTTGGTTTTTCTTAAGGTTTATCAAACACACAAAAAGAAAACTAGAAAAAAGAAAATTAAACTAGCATGGATAATACAATGAAAGAGTATGAGCACCGACGACTAGGATAGTGTGTGAACATGAATGTAAAGTCGGTGAGAAATACATACTCCCCCAAGCTTAGGCTTTTGGCCTAAGTTGGTCTAATGCCACGGACCGCGGCTACTCTCTCCAGTGTACTGAGAGGTGAAATCAGGATACCATTGGCTGGCCGTCTCCTCCGGATCTCACTGATAAGATGATGCATGATAAGGGTCCGGTGAAGTTTCCAGCTCGGGCTCAGGCTCTGGAGTGGATGCTTGGCCTCGATGAGCGTACACTGCTTCCAGTGTGACAAGAAAATTATCTGCAGTCAAATCAAACAACAAAGGTGCAGGTAGAATAATAGTCTCATTGTGTTTCTTATTAAATCTCAAGTTATACAGGAGCGTCTTATCATCATTTTGAACAATAAACTCGTGTGCTACCATGCTCCTGTAATCTAAAATGTAAGAAGGCAAAATCGTGTCCTCTTTCTCATAGTGCCTAATAGGTATCCCAAAATGTCTAGCAGGACGTGCAACATAGATACTTCCAAAGATGGGGCCTTTTGTACGATTCAGATTTAAACGTTTAGCAATAATGGCGCCCATACTAAAACTATTATCACCAAACAAGGCATGGAATAGAATAATAGTATCTGGGACACTGAAGTTTCCACTATTTCCACGACTAATCAAACATCTACTAGCAAATATGGCCAAGTAGCGTAAAGCATGAAAGTGTATGCTAGAGATTCTCGCATCGGAACCCTTCTTTGGATCCCCTATAGTGATGGTGTTAACAAAGCCATCCACATCCCTAGGATGTGGTTCCTCTAATTTCCCCTCAAAGGGTATCCTACATACCGCACAAAAATCACGTAAAGACATTTCCCTGAATTCATCATATAAATGAAATGATACTAAAGGCGATGACTTCTTAGGATAATAATAAAAGTTTTGCACGAAAGTATTGGTAAGTAAGAGGTACTGATCGATCCGGTCGTGGAGGAAGTCGGTGAGGCCTGCGTTATCGATCAAAGAATAAAAGTCTTCATGAATTCCAGCTTCGATCAAGAAATTATTGCATGGCCATTCACATGGCCGTATTTCCGCTATGCGAGGAAGATTATATTTGGCCTTTTCCTTCTCTTTAGCTTGTTTTTCCTTGGAGCCTTGGCTAGAAGATCCCCTCAAAAATCTCTTTAACATTTTCTGAAAATTTCTGAAATTTTAGTAACTTCAAAATAAAAGTAAATAAAACTAAACAAGATTGATATCAACTACTCCTACAAGTTCCTAGAGCCTATATCATGCATTAGGATTACTTGGAACCTCCTAAATTTAACATGCAAGCTCAAGAACAGGGTCACCAAGGCAGCAAGGATTTGCAATGAATAAAGCACTATAACAAAAACTAATTGGATCAATGGAGGAGTCACATACCAAGCAACAATCTCCCAAAGCAGTTTTGTGAATGGAGCTTTGAGCAAGGAGATCGAAAATCGCAGCAAAATGAGCTAGAACCCATGCTTGAGCTGGATGGGGATTTTTTTGGGAAGAAGATGGAGTGTGTGGGTGTTGGCATAAGTGGAGGGGGCCACCAAGGGCCCACGAGACAGGGGGCGCGCCCAGAGGGGGTGGGCGCGCCCTCCACTCTCGTGGCCTGGTGCTTGCCCCTCCTGTAGTGATTTCAGTGCCTAAAATCCTCAAATATTTGATAAAAAATCATACTAAATTTGCAGGGCATTTGGAGCACTTTTATTTTCAGGATATTTTTCATTGCACGAATAATTCAGAAAACAGACAGATGTTTGCTTTATTTATTTTAAATAACAGAATGTAAAAAAAGGGTACAGAAGGTTGTGCCTTCTAGTTTCATCCATCTCATGATCATCAAAATGAATCCACTAACAAGGTTGATCGAGTCTGGTTAACAAACCCATTCCGAATAACACGGAACCGGAGAAATTTCAAAGTGAAACTAAGTTACCTCAACGGGGATATGAACATCCCCAACAATAAGAATATCATACTTTTTCTTGATAGTAGGGGGAGGAAATTCAAAACCTCCAATAATGATTGATGGAATTTTTTTAACAGAATTTATACTATGAACTTGAGGTTGTTTCCTCGGAAAATGTACTGTATGCTCATTTCCATTAACATGAAAGGTGACACTGCCTTTGTTGCAATCAATAACAGCACCTGCAGTATTTAAAAAGGGCCTACCAAGGATAATCGACATACGGTCGTCCTCAGGAATATCAAGAATGACGAAGTCTGTTAAGATAGTAACATTCGCAACAACAACAGGCACATCCTCACAAATGCCGACAGGTATAGCAGTTGATTTATCAGCCATTTGCAAGGATATCTCGGTGGGTGTCAACTTACTTAATTCAAGTCTACGGTACAAGGAAAGAGGCATAACACTAACACCGGCTCCTAAATCACATAAAGCAGTTTTAACATAATTTCTTTTAATAGAGCAAGTTATAGTGGGTACTCCGGGATCACCAAGTTTCTTAGGTATTCCACCCTTAAAGGTATAGTTGGCAAGCATGGTGGAAATCTCAGCTTCAGGTATTTTCCTCTTATTAGTGATGATATCTTTCATATATTTAGAATAAGGGTTTGTTTTAAGCATATCAGTTAAGCGCATGTGTAAGAAAATAAGTCTAATCATTTCAGCAAAACGTTCAAAGTCCTCATCATCCTTTGTCTTGGGTGGTTTAGGAGGAAAGGGCATGGGTTTCTGAACCCATGGTTCTCTTTCTCTACCCTGCTTCCTAGCAACAAAATCTCTCTTATCATAACGTTGGTTTCTTGATTGTGGGTTATCAAGACCAACTGCAAGTTCAATTTCTATATCATTATTACTACTAGGTTGAGCATCTACATGAACATCATTATTAACATTATCATCAGGTTCATGTTCATCTCCGGATTGTGTTTCAGCATTAGAGATAGAAGTATTATTAGGATTCTCAGGTGTTTCTACATTAGGTTCACTAGAAGTTTGCAAAGTCCTATCATTCTTCTTTTTCTTCTTCTTAGAAGAACTAGGAACATCTAGATTATTATTCTGAGAATCTTGTTCAATTCTCTTAGGGTGGCCTTCAGGATACAAAGGTTCCTGAGTCATTTTACCAGTTCTAGTAGCCACTCTAACAGCAAAGTCATGTTTATTATTTAATTCAACTAGCAATTTATTTTGAGCTTTAAGTACTTGTTCAGCTTGAGTAGCAACCATAGAAGCATGTTTACTAGTGAGTATAAGTTCATCTTTAACTCTAGCTATATAATCATTCAAGCGTCCTATCATATAAGCATTATTCTTTAATTGTTTACTAACATAATCATTGAAATTTGCTTTTTGTCCATGAAATCATAAAATTCATCTAAGCATGGACTATGAAATTTAGTAGACGTAATTTCATCTTTATCATATCTATAGAGAGAATTTACCTTTACTACCTGTGTCGGGTTATCAAGACAATGTGGTTCTTCAACAGGCGGTACATTAAGACCATGTATTTCTTCAATAGGAGGTAAATTCTTAATGTCTTCAGCTTTTATACCTTTTTCTTTCATTGATTTCTTTGCCTCTTGCATGTCTTCAGGACTGAGAAATAGAACACCTCTCTTCTTCGGAGTAGGTTTACGAATAGGCTCAGGAGTTGGCTTAATTGGTTCAGGAATTGCCTTAGGAATTGGCTCAGGAAGAGTCCAATTATTTTCATTAGTCAACATATTGTTCAATAATATTCAGCTTCGTCGATTGTTCTTTCCCTGAAAACACAACCAGCACAACTATCCAAGTGGTCCCTGGAAGCATCAGTTAGTCCATTATAGAAGATATCAAGTATTTCATTTTTCTTAAGAGGATGATCAGGCAAACATTAAGTAATCGGAGAAGCCTCCCCCAAGCTTGTGGGAGACTCTCTTCTTTGATTTGCACAAAGTTATATATTTCCCGCAGGGCAGCTTGTTTCTTATGAGCAGGGAAATATTTAGCAGAGAAGTAATAAATCATATCCTGGGGACTACGCACACAACCAGGATCAAGAGAATTAAACCAAGTCTTAGCATCACCTTTTAATTAAAATGGAAGTATTTTAAGTATATAATAATAGCGAGACGTCTCATCATTAGTAAATAGGGTGGCTATATCATTTAACTTGGTAAGATGTGCCACAACAGTTTCAGATTCAGTGCCATAAAAAGGATCGGATTCAACTAAAGTAATAATCTCAGGATCAACAGAGAATTCATATTCCTTATCAGTAACAAAGATAGGTGAAGTGCAAAAGCAGGGTCAGGTTTCATTCTAGCATTAAGGGATTTCTGCTTCCATTTATCTAATAATTTCTTAAGATCATATCTATCTTTGCAAGCAAAAATAGCTTCAGCAGCTTCTTCATTCATAACATAACCCTCAGGAACAACATGCAATTCATAATTAGGAGGAGAACTTCATCATCACTTTCATCCATAATTTCATTTTCAATAATTTTGTTCTCCCTAGCCCTAGTAAGTTGTTCATCAAGAAATTCACCTAATGGCACAATAGTATCAAGCGTAGAAGTAGTTTCATCATAAGTATCATGCATAACAGAAGTGGCATCATCAATAACATGCGACATATCAGAATTCCTAGCTGTAGCAGGTTTAGGTGTAGCAAGCCTATTCATAACAGAAGGAGAATCTAGTGCAGAGCTAGATGGCAGTTCCTTACCTCCCCTCGTACTTGAGGGATAAATTTTAGTTCTTTGATCTTTCAATTTCTTCATAGTGATCAGCAGATATAAATCCCAAGTGACTTAGAGAATAGAGCTATGCTCCCCGGCAACGGCGCCAGAAATTAGTCTTGATTACCCACAAGTGTAGGGGATCGCAACAGCTTTCGAGGGTAGAGTATTCAACCGAAATTTATTGATTCGACGGGGAGCCAAAGAATATTCTTGAGTATTAGCAGTTGAGTTGTAAATTCAACCACACCTGGATAACTTAGTATCTGCAGCAAAGTATTAGTAGCAAAGTAATATGATAGTAATGATAACAGTGGTAAAGATAGCAAAAGTAATATGTTTGGGTTTTGTAGTGATTGTAACAATAGCAACAGAAAAGTAAATAAGCGAAGCACAATATATGAAAAGCTCGTAGGCAATGGATCAGTGATGGATAATTATGTCGGATGCGATTCCTCATGTAATAGCTATAACATAGGGTGACACAGAACTAGCTCCAATTCATCAATGTAACGTAGGCATGTATTCCGAATATAGTCATACGTGCTTATGGAAAAGAACTTGCATGACATCTTTTGTCCTAGCCTCCCATGGCAGCGGGGTCCTAGTGGAAACTAAGGGATATTAAGGCCTCCTTTCAATAGAGAACCGGACCAAAGCATTAACACATGGTGAATACATGAACTCCTCAAACTACGGTCATCACCGAGAAGTATCCCGATTATTGTCACTTCGGGGTTATCGGATCATAACACATAATAGGTGACTATAGACTTGCAAGATAGGATCAAGAACACACATATATTCATGAAAACATAATAGGTTCAGATCTAAAATCATGGCACTCGGGCCCTAGTGACAAGCATTAAGCATAGCAAAGTCATAGCAACATCAATCTCAGAACATAGTGGATACTAGGGATCAAACCCTAACAAAATTAACTTGATTACATGATAAATCTCATCCAACCCATCACCGTCCAGCAAGCCTATGATGGAATTACTCACGCACGGCGGTGAGCATCATGAAATTGGTGATGGAGGATGGTTGATGATGACGATGGCAAGGAACCCCCCTCTCCGGAGCCCCGAACGGACTCCAGATCAGCCCTCCTGAGAGAGATTAGGGCTTGGCGGTAGCTCCGTATCGTAAAACGTGATGAAACTTTCTCTCTGATTTTTTTCTTCGCGAGACGGAATATATAGAGTTGGAGTTGAGGTCGGCGGAGTTGTAGGGGGCCCACGAGACAGGGGGCGCGCCCAGAGGGGATGGGCGCGCCCCCACCCTCATGGACAGGGTGTGGGCCCCCTGGTCTTCATCTTTTGCCAGTATTTTTTTATTTTCTGAAACTTGTCTCCGAGGATTTTCAGGTCATTCCGAGAACTTTTGTTTTCTACACATGAAACAACATCATGGTAATTCTGCTGAAAACAGCGTCAGTCCGGGTTAGTTTCATTCAAATCATGCAAGTTAGAGTCCAAAACAAGGGCAAAAGTGTTTGGAAAAGTAGATACGTTGGAGATGTATCAGAGGGAAAAGGGAGGGAGATACCTCGGGGACGACGGTGACAGCGGTGGACAAGGGAAAAGGCGGCGGCGGGCAACATCGCCATGAGATGGAGATGCAGTGGAGTGAAGAAGTGAGAGTGAGGAGGAAAGGAACGACCGGGAGAGGATAAGTGAAGCTTAGTAGTAGCGCGGGGTCTAGGCCCGCGCTATTGTTAATGCAGCTACCTGTAGTGCCTGTCTGGTGGCCGACACTGCTGATATGCGGGGCCCACTAGCTGGCCCATGTATAAATAGGAGCAGCGTAGGATACAAGGCCCGCGCTGCTAATATGTCCTGCGCGGGAGTACCATTGGGCCCTCTTAGTAGTAGTGTGGGGTTGGCAAGCCCGCGCTGCTACTACTGGTTACCTGTAGCGCTACGTTTAGCCCCGCGCTACTACTAAGTAACAGTACCACAGGTGGCTTACCCATCGCTGTTGTTAAGCGTCTACCTGTAGGTTATTCCTGGTAGTGCAAGCTTCGTGCCTGGCCTGGATCTCCTCCAGTATTTGGAGCCACCGCTCCAGAATGAGCATGACGTAAGTTGTAATCCGGCGCCTTGGCAGGGCTAGCAGCGGACATATTGGAAGTGGCAACGATGGAGGCGATGGAGAGGGAAGAAATGGGGGCGGGCTAGGGCTAGGTTACCATCGTCCGACTAAAATAGCCGGACTTGGTTCCTCTCAGGTGGCATGCCGGAGCAGCGCCACGAGGCACAATGGATGTGTCCTCGGCAAGGAATGAAGGAGGTGCCCGCCGGGCCGCTGATTTATGCGTTTGGTCGCGTGGGTCCTTGCGATCAGTCCCATGTGCCGGGCGCGTTCCGATGTCCCCATATCCTTCCTACATAAGGGCTGGGAGCGCCGGTCAGTTTGGCCATTTGGACCCAATTTGATTGGTTTGGTTGGGTTTCACTTTTGAGTCCGGACAGTTCGCCCAGGCGTTTGGAGCGGATTTGGGGGCTCGTTGTAGATTATTTGAGGGCTCCGATTGTAGATGCTTCAAGTCCGTTTGGATGTACTGCAAACAGTAGCCAAAGACTATAGTATTGGTAGCGAGTTAATGCGTCAAGTCACTGCTGCAGCTCCCCATGGAATCATGTTGCTGTGATCTACCTTGTCTCAATAACAGCGCTAGTCAGATATACCAGGCTAGAGGACCAGTACTGACCGGGTTCCACGATATAACTGCCGTACCTATAATCATAGAGGACCCGGCCAAAATCAATATGCATTGCCCTGGCATACACTCTACATTGTACTACGTGGCGTATTAGCAACAGTAGCTGGCTAATTAACGACAGGATATGCATCAAAATTACTAGTACTACAGTGGTTACTATAGTGTCAAAGACGCCTTATATTATGAGACGGGGGAGTATTTCTTAGGCGAATTGTTAGTGTCATCGATCATCACCGTCCATTCGTCGATCCGACTGTCATGGGCGTACGTGCATCAGGTTCAAGTGTAGTAGGCTGTAGCACCGCAGCCTAGATGATTGAGCAGTACTGTGGCAGCAGCAACAGCGGTAGTAATAGCATGCGCAGCTGCTGGGAGTTAGAGCAGTGATGGCGCCAGCTCAGTGGCAGATTGACCCGAGTTATTGTAAGGCGGCCAACGTGCAGCGAGGCAAGAGGTAGAGAGAGGAACGAACATGAGCTAGTTGACCGCGAGGATTTATACTACGCATCCATGATCGATCGATCCGATTCCTCCCCCCACCTCGTGCAGATGCATTCGTTCATCATCTCGATGAGCGCCATCTGATTGACTCTGACCTCCAATCACACCCGCTCCCGCGCGCCACCACCCTCGTCGCCATCTACTCCTCCGTCGACCCACTCATCGCGTCAAGCACAGGCGCCTGCGCGCGCTGCTTCTTGGCGCGTCCGGCATGGGTAGCTGCGTGAGCAAGAAGGCCGCCCGCGGCAGTGCCGAGGCCAAGGTGGCGCCGCCGCTCCCGCCGGAGAAGGATAATGCCTTGGCTCCGCCACCACCGCCACCCGTGGTGGTGGAGGAGGAGGTCAAGGAGGTGTTGTCGGAGACGGCAGTGCGGCGGACAAGCCCGCCGGAGCCGGAGCCGCAGCCTGAGTCTCAGCCTGAGCCTGAGCACGAGAAGGAGAAGATGGTGCAGGAACACGAGGAAGGCGATGCTTCCGATAGCGTGTCGGTGGGTTCCTCCGTGGTGGACAAGGCGATGGTGAAGGCCGGAAGAGAGCAGGAAGTGGAGAAGAGGACGGTGGACGTGCCGGAGAAGGGGAGGGCCAGGAGGATGGAACCGGAGCAGAAGAAGAAATGCAAGGACGCCGGCAACGGCAGGGCGCGGTCGCCGTCCCCTGCGGCGAAGCAGAGGAGGCCGGGGACCATTGTCAGCGAGCAGCCGGTGCCGCCGCGGCCGCGGCGAGAGTCGCCTGCGGTGGTGTCCGGCATCGGGTGCCGCAGCGGCAGATTCTCCCCTTCCGCAGCGAGGAGGGCCGCCGAGAGCGCCGTGAGACGGAGCTACTCCGCAAGGGAAGCCGACATGGCGCTGCCGTCGTCTGCCAAACGCTCCCTCAACACAAACATCAACGGTAACGGAGGGGGTGGCGTCAGGCGGGACCCTGGCGAGCATTCCGGCAGGAGGTCAGATTCCCCGTCTAGGCGCCCGCCGGCCTCTCCGGCAGCAAACGGCACTATTAGCCGGCAATCGAGCGCCACCCGGAAGGCTCCGAAGGAGAACACCAGTTCCGAGAAAACCAAGCAGCAATGCGGCCGTGGACGGGCCCCGATGGAGGTTGGAGATGAACTCGACGAGGCACCATTGGCAGGAAAAGAGCGCAGGGAGGCGGCGGACGCCGCGATGGGCCAGAACCCCTCGGTGGCTATGGAGTGCTTCATCTTCCTTTAGTACTCTTTCCATGGATTACTTGTTCATTTCTTTTCTCTCGCCACTATGCCACTCTCACTAGTTGCCGTGTGATTTCTTGGCCATTATTAATTATCGGGAATTATCAGTTACTCCTACTTATTAGTATGTTAGATTTTGAGCCTTGGTCAAGTAAAATCCTCGAACTAGTGAATGGAGTTCCATGTCAGGAGCTTGGAGGTTATATACCACGTCGTCTGGACAAGCGACACGGGAGACGATCTGGATCCAGTTTCTCTACGACCCCCCTCTCCGATCTTCCTTCCTCAACGGTGCCGTCAAGTAAAGCCCGGGTGGCCGCGGTTGTACGTACTGCTAAGGCTTTGTTCGGTTGTAGTGGAAATAAACCTCTAGTGAATTTAACCCTCTAGAGGATTAAGTGACCCCCGCTTGACACCAAAACCACTCGGGGGCCAAATCCCTGCCACTATGCAATCCAAGCGTCAGGTTGAATCTGTTCAGAGGTCGTCAGGCTGAATCTGATGAAGGTGTCGGGCTGGATGGTTCCGGAGGAACTTGGAGCCGTATTCGATACCCTGCAGATCTTGTTCCTAGATTCAGCAGTTCGGCCTTGTTTAGTTACAGGATCACGAGGCTAAGAATTCAATCTTCACACTTCAAGATTCAGGATCCAAACCAAGAACTCATTATCCAAGAACCAGACATTAGAGGAGGAGCACGGGCTTACCGGTCCACCATTGGGGAAGAAGCACGCCTGCTATAAGGTCGTTGTGGACTTGTGGTCGCCAGAAAGATCGCGGCGCCGCTGCTCCGGTCGCCGGCAAGCTCACGCCATCGCTGCTCCGATCGCCGGCGAGCTCGTGCTGCCGCTGCGGTTGGATGAGGTGCCACCGGTTGGCCAGGGGAGAGGAAGAGGAACGGGAGGGGGAAGCACCGCCGCGATCTCCTCCAGTAGCGCTGTCGCTGTCCCTCTGACTCCGGCGCTGGAGCCACCACACAATCGAAAGAGGAAGAGAGGGGTTGGGGCGAGAGAGAGAGAGAGAGAGAGAGAGAGAGAGGACTCGAGCGGGGGTTTCTTCCACGGGGTGGGAGGAGAGGGTTACTTCTCGGCGGTTTCCGCGTGGTTTAGGAGAGGTTTGAGCGGGATTTTATACAGGCCGGTGCTAACCGAAGGAACGCGGAGGGCACAACGGGATTGAACCCCGGTCGGGCGAAACCCACGCGGATCGGGGGGATTGGCGCTCAATCCCGGCATGGTCGGGCCTAACCGAACATAGCCTAAGGAGGAGGAGGAGCAGCAGCAAAAACAACAACAAGCAGCAGTGCTACTTCCGTCCGGGTTTAGACTAGCCATGGTGGTAGTAACTTAGCAGTAACATAGATTCCAACTCAGCAGATTTGCATACATGGCAATGATTTAATGAGGAGAGAGAGTATAGCAGTAACATAGCTGGTTACCGTAACTTCGCGCTTGGTCCCACAATTCTTAATGCAAATCGATCCATTGCGGCGTCCCCATCGCGAAGGAAAATTCCCCACCGCTCCATCCTCTTCCTCCCTGCCGCCTCCATCCTCTCCCTCCCTGCCGCCTCCATCTCCCTCGCCCCACTCTCCGTCTCGCCACCCGGCGGCAGCTCTGGCCGGCGACGCGAGGCCACCTGAATCATGGCCAAGTCTGGTGCCCGTAAGGAGGCGGCGCCAGTCCGGTCATCGGCGACCTCGCCGCCGCAGCAGCACATCCCCGGCGCCCCGACAAGCTCATGCGCCAACCGCTGGCCGCAGCAACTCTTCTACCCCGGCGCTCCGACGAGCTCGTCCGCCAGCCCCTTCACACCACCGTACATGTACGTCCCTCTCATGGAATCCTCTGCTGCAAACCCTACATGGTATAAAAATTTCTGCTTTTAAGTCAATCTTCACCAATTGCAATTCCTTTAGCTTGAATACCTGATTCAGCGTGTGTAGGTCTTCAGGGAATTTCTGTACTGCCAAGTCTTTACTCACATCTAAGTCTGAATTTCTAAGTCTGATTCAGCGTGTGTAGGTGTGGCCTGAATTGCCAAAACCGTGAGCTTCAGTTGACATCCTTTTGCTTTTGCTTTCTTCATTGAACAAGTGATATATCACATCGAGACACTAGTTAGGACATGCTTTTTGAACAAAGGATTGATTATGCTTCATATATAGCAGGAACAGTAGGATTATCCTACTGCAGTTTTATTAAGATGTGTTCTGTGTTAAGTCTATCTCTTACAGTAGCCTAAAAAATATCTTGTTTAAGTCTGTTTCTGACCAAATCCAATTGCATACCTCATGAATTTGTCTAGTGCGCTTGATAATTTAGTATTTATAATACTTCTGTTAGAGAGATGATGTGTTGTACAAAATTTCATTGCTACTGTACTATGCTCTTGACCGTGATGGACTATCTCCATTGCAGAAATGCACATCAGCTATTCGCCAATTGGCATATGGTACTCCGGCGGACACTCTCGATGAGTACCTGAAGATTGCCGAGTGCACATCAATTAAGTGCTTAAAGTTGTTCGTCAAAGGCGTGATTCATATATTTGGTGATGAGTATATGCGGAAACCCAATGTCAACGATGTGCAACGCTTACTTGATATTGGAGAGAGTCGTGGGTTTCCTGGCATGTTAGGAAGCCTCGACTATATGCACTGGCGTTGGGACAAATGTCCCATGGAGTGGAAGGGACAATTCACCAGTGGGTATAAAGGCGTCCCTACTCTTATTCTAGAGGCGGTTGCTTCTCAGGATCTTTGGATATGGCATGCATTTTTTGGTGTTGCTGGATCCAACAACGACATCAACGTGCTTAATCAGTCGATGTTGTTCCTTGAGCAACTGAAAGGGCAAGCTCCTCGAGTGAACTATAATGTCAACGAGAAGGAATATCAACTTGGTTATTACCTTGTAGATGGAATATACCCAGAGTGGGCAGCATTCGTGAAGTCGATACCGATGGCTCAAACAGAAAAACAGAGGTTGTTTGCTAAACATCAAGAAGGTGCAAGGAAGGATGTGGAACGTGCATTTGGTGTGCTCCAGGCGCGATGGTCTATTTTACGGCGCCCGACACGTTTATATGACCGGGGCGATCTCCATCATATTATGTTAGCCTGCATCATTCTACACAACATGATAGTTGTCACGCCCAATATGCGACCCTATCCAAAAGGAACTCGAAGGTCCCACCAAGGATGGACCCGCATATTGAAACGCTTTTGTAAGGTGGATATCATTACATCAACATTACATAATATATGGGGATACATACATAAGGCATACAATGCCACATGAATACAACATCATCATACATAAGATCATCATCCGACTACGGATGAAACACAAACAGAAACTCAAACGACATCCACCCTGCTAGCCTAGGCTGCCGACCTGGAACCTATCCCCTGATCGAAGAAGAAGCAGAAGAAGAACTCAACGCAAGCAAGCATCGCTCTCGCGTCATGATCATCGCATGAACCTGTACCTACAACTGATGTTGTAGTAATCTGTGAGCCACGAGGACTCATCAATCCCATTACCATGGATATCAAGACTAGCAAAGCTTAAATGGAAAGGAAGGGGTAAAGTGGTGAGGCTGCAGCAGCGACTAAGCATATATGGTGGCTAACATACACAAATAAGAGCGAGGAGAGAGCAAGAGGAACGGTCGTGAAGCAATGATCAAGAAGTGATCCTGAACTCCTACTTACGTCAAACATAACCCAGAAACCGCGTTCACTTCCCGGACTCCGCCGAAAAGAGACCATCACGGCTACACACATGGTTGATGCGTTTTAATTCGGATCTGGTGTCAAGTTATCTACAACCGGACATTAACAAATTCCCATCTGCCTATAACCGCAGGCACGGCTTTCGAAAGATTATACCCTGCAGGGGTGTCCCAACTTAGCCCATGACAAGCTCTCGCGATCAACGAAGGAATATACCTTCTCCCAGGAAGACCCGATCAGACTCGGAATCCCGGTTTACAAGACATTTCGACAATGGTAAAACAAGACCAGCAAAGCCGCCCGATGCGCCGACAATCCCGATAGGAGCTGCACATATCTCGTTCTCAGGGCAACACCGGATAAGCAAAGCGTACAGGAACCGACGTAACCCAAGTTGCCAAGGGATGGCCCCGCACGGTGCTCTAGTTTGGACCAACACTTAGACAAGCACTGGCCCGGGGGGGCTATAATAAAGATGACCCTCGAGAGAGCGACTCCCAAGGGAAAAGTAGGTGGTGGTGAGGCAAATGGTAAAACCAAGGTTGGGCCTTGCTGGAAGAGTTTTATTCAAAGCGAACTGTCAAGGGGGTCCCATAAATCACCCGACTGCGTAAGGAACGCAAAATCCGGGAACATAACACCGGTATGACGGAAACTAGGGCGGCAAGAGTGGAACAAAACACCAGGCAAAAGGCCGAGTCTTCCACCCTTTACCAAGTATATAGATGCATTAATAAATATAAGAGATATTGTGATATCCCAACCAAAATCCTCCACCATGGAGAAATCTTCAAATTCACCTGCAACTAGCAACGCTATAAGAGGGGCTGAGCAAAAGCGGTAACATAGCCAAACAATGGTTTGCATAGGAAAGGTGTCAAAGGTTAGAGGTTCATGGCAATTTGGGATGGCTTGATAAACAGGTGATAGGTAGCGCAACATAGCGATAGCACGAAGCAACTAGCATAGCAATGATAGTATTGAGATCCAGGGTAGCAGTCATCTTGCCTGAAATCCCGCTAGGAAGAAGAACAAGTCCATGAAGAAGATGAAGCCACGAAGACGAACCAAGCGTAGACGAACGAATCCTCACGATCGCAACGAAACAGGAACTAACAAGAAGAGGCACACAACATGGTAAACACACCACACATGAACAAGGCATGATGCACAACCAAGTATGATGCATGACAAAGCTACGCGAAGCTACTCATGGCAAGGGATGATGCAAACAAGAGCAACACATCAAGGCAAGTTTAAATGAGGCCGGGAACAACATATAACAATTCCGGTAAGTCCTCATATGCATATTTCAAAATTGGTCCAGATCTGAATAAACCTTATGTTCAAGTAATTAAACATCAAGTTAAGATGCACAAGGATGATCTACACGAGATTCTAGTCAAGTTACATATAAAGTTCATTTAGATTTGGAGCTACGGCCTAGAAGATATGAGCAAAACAAGTCAAACATGGCATTGATGCAAAATGCACCCAAACATCAAGCAAACACCTCAAAACAAGGATGCAACATGATAATATGAAGCTACATGCAAAATCAAGCAAGTTTCATATAGAGCACACTCAAACGGAGCAACGGTTCAACACACACACATGAAACAAGTTTAAAGGACAAGCTGTCCAAAACAGCAACTAGGCATATTGCAAGCACCAAAACAATATGCTACATGACCTCAACAAGAAAACAAAAGGCATGGGCATGATGTACAGGAAAAGCATAACAAAACATGAACACTGAACTATCTCCAGAAATCACTAGAACATGCTCAAACACACATGGTAAGATTGCAAGTTATAACAATTTCATACTTTGCAGAAAATAACATCACGATGCAATGTTTAGAGCTATCAAACAACATGTTACAGGAACTTATCATGGTAAACAAAGGCATGGCATGAATCTACTAAATGCATAGATCAAAAGTCCCGTACTGACCATAAGCCAAAAAGGATCAGAAAATATGATGGCACCCACGTAAACATGGCAAGTTATTAAACAGATTCCAAAATGGCAGAAACAGAATTATGAAGGCATGTAAATGAGCTTGTGCAATTCTCTACAGAGAAATACATGGCATGGCAAGGCAACCAACAGTAATAAGATATGTTTTTCAAGCTAAGCATGGCAATATTAAGGTCATAGGGTGCATGGATCACTAGGAAAACACATGGAAACGACTGAACTTAATGTTAACAGGCTGGCAGCAACATTATGAAGCAACTTTAGAGCAAGATATAAACAAGCTACAACAACCTATAAATGCAACCAGGGGCATGGATAGATATATGATGACATGTAGATCAAAACATGTTTATAGAACATCTCCAGATTATGCATAGAATGATTAGTAGCAACCTGTTTATATAGCATCACGAAATAACAGATTCAGCCTAGCAAAACAGTAACATCATGTACACTACTTAACAAGCTCGATTCACTCACCACAAGTCATTGCATGACAAGATAAGCATAGCATCATCAAGAATACATGTTTGTGAAACAAACCAAGGCAAGAACAAGTCCATAGCATGCAAGGATCAACTACAACAACCTTGGCCAAATTGAATAACAAGTAAACAATCTGCCAGGAAACATTTTGAAGCAAAAGTAGAGCACTCAAATGACATGCTAAACTACTACATAATTGCAACCAAGGGCATGAATGGATAGACAATAACCTATTGTTCAAAACATCCTTACTTAAGTATCTCAAAATATGCATGGATCTCTCTGTAACATCATGTTTACATGGCATCAAAATTACAGCAGAACAGGGACTAAAATCAGCAATATCACGAAGCCTAGTTTGTATGTTTGTGCTAGTCACCACATTGATCAAAAAAATGCAAGGCATATAGCAATGTAAAGAAGACATAGCATAGACCAAAACACATGTAGACATCAACCTCACAGGATGCACACATCAATCATGGCAAAAATGACAAAAGAGCTCGTTCTGATAACAGACAGCAGAAAACATTATGAAGCACTCTTACAACAATGATTCAGGCATCTAGATGACCTCAAATGAATATGATGCAATGGAATGAAATGATGTCCTCGTTGAGGCGAACAATTTGACATATTACACGCACAAAATGGAGCTACGGACGCAGAGATACAACATGACGAACAGGGCATGAAAATTACACAGAAACGGGGACTTAGTCGTTTTAGCACCTCGGGGAAAAATGGACGGGGTGGTTCCAGGACGAGGAGATCCGGGATCGGGGCGCTGTTTGGAAGGAGGAATGGGTGGATCTCATCCACCCTTCCAGATCTGGCCGGAGAAGAACTCCGGCGAGCTCGGCGAGGGCGACGGCGGGCGCCGGTGAGGGGGCTGTTCGCCGGGGACGGGACCGGGCGGCGCGAGCAGCGCGGCCACCGGG
>NC_041383.1:498319852-498386099 GCF_002162155.2 Triticum dicoccoides | reverse complement strand
GGCGCGCCGGCGGCAGGGCGGAGCTCGGGCGCGGGCGGCGCTCAGGCCGGGCGGCGCGCGGAACGGGCCCGGGGCGGGCTCCCCGTGGGCTCTGCGGGCCGCGGCGGAGGGAGAGACGGGGCGGACAGGTGGCGGCGCGCGATTCGTCGGGGCGAGCAGGGCGTACGTGTCCGGCGCGGGACGGACATGTCCGGCGGCGTGGAGGGAGGTTTCTAGGGTTTGGACTGCGGATTTTCGGGGGAGGCCACATATTTATAGATTCTGGGAGCTAGGAGTGTCCAAAAGAGGAGCGGTTTTTGCCCACACGATCGTGATCGAACGACCGAGAGCATGGAGGGGAGTTAGATGGGTTTTGGGCCACTTTGGAGGGGTGTTGGGCTGCAAGACAAAAGAGGCCTTCACGGTTACCCGGTTAACCGTTGGAGTACCAAACGACCTCCAAATGGCACGAAACTTGACAGACGGTCTACCGGTGCTATACCAAGGCCGCTTGGCAAACCTTGGGCCATTCCGAGAACGTTCAACACCCGCTCACGAGGAGAGGCAAGAAGGGGACGCCGGATGACATAGGAGCGCCGGATTACAAAACGGACAACGGGGAAAATGCTCGGATGCATGAGATGAACATGTATGCAAAATGAAATGCACATGATGACATGATAAAATGCAACATGCAAGCAAATGACATGGCAACGACGGCGAATCACTGGCAGGCACCTGGCGCATCGGATCCGGGGCGTTACAATAGTTGAGGATGAAAAAGAAGAGGCGGGGAATATGCTTGATTTGAATGAGGAAGGAGTCTAATCAATTGTTTTCCCATCAGTATTTACTCATGGTGACATGCCAATATTTGCCGAGGTACTTCAAAGAGATGCTAGAATTCGTGATCGTCCGATGCATAAGGCTCTAAAAAATGATTTGATTGAGCATATATGGAGAAAGTTTGGGCGAGATAGATTATATTCGAGACTTGATCCATGTTGGCACTTATTATTGAGTATCAAAGAGCATAAGGCTCTAAACATGTTTTATATATTTTAATTATATTATATTGGCACTTATTATTTATTATGGGTCCATTCAAATTTGTGTTCTTGTATTTATATATGGGTACTGGCAAACAAAATTTCATATTGATACATGCCACATATAGATCACAAAGTTGGAGTACTAGTATAGATCCCACAAAACAATAAATGAAAACCTCAAGTTACTACCTCTATGTTACTACCCACTATGGAGGTAGTAACATAGACTAATAACATAAGAATGTTACTACTCTATGTTACTACCCACTATGGCTAGTCTTATAAGAGTCACTGACCAAATCTCTAGTATCAAGGCATATGTGGCAGCCTTGCATGCTGGATATTTATTGTGGGAGGCTCGCATGTGATAAAAGGTGGGGCTTTTCTTCAAAGATCGAAGCATTACTTAATTATTAAAAAGACAGATGCTTTGGTAGTAGAGATTTGGTCAGTGGGTCTATAAACCCAGACGGAGGTAGTATCTTGCATGCGGATGCAGCGGACTAGTAAATCCGGACAGAGCAGTTTGGCCAAACGACCCTCTATACCCGCACGGAGGTAGCAATACTCAAGATGCGGCAGCGGCCATGACTGGGTAAGGACTACCATACCATACTTGGGTAGCACTGCTGTTGGAAATATGCCCTAGAGGCAATAATAAATTGGTTATTATCATATTTTCTTGTTCATGATAATCATTTATTATCCATGCTAGAATTGTATTGATCGGAAACTCAAATACATGTGTGGATACATAGACAACAACGTGTCCCTAGTGAGCCTCTACCGGACTAGCTCATTGATCAAAGATGGCTGTTGGGGATATGACTACTGGGTTAAACCGCCCAGGAGGGGCCGGATTACACTCACAAGGAGTCCTGTACAAGAGCCCGTGAAGATGAAGGCTATGGCGCTTTAACTATGAAGACTTAGAGGCCCAGAGCCCAATGGCGGATTAGGGCCCATGATAGTAAGCCGCCATAGAGGTATAACTTGTATTGTAAGTCAGGAAAAGGAGAAACCGAGTCGGACACTTGTATGAGCCGACTGTCGGTGTCAAAACCGGCGGATCTCGGGTAGGGGGTCCCGATCTATGCGTCTTAGGCTGATGGTAACAGGAAGCAAGGGACACAATGTTTACCCAGGTTCGGGCCATCTCGATGGAGGTAAAACCCTACTTCCTGCTTGATTAATATTGAAGATATGTGGAATACAAGAGTAGATCTACCACGAGATCGTAAAGGCTAAACCCTATGAGCTAGCCTATGATGGTATGATTGTAATTGTGATCGGCCTTCTAAGGACCATGCTCTCCGGTTTATATAGACACCGGAGAGCTAGGTTTATATGGAGTGGGTTACAAGGAAGGAAACATAATATCCGGATTGCCAAGCTTGTCTTCCACGCAAAGGAGAGTCCCATCCGGACACGAGCCGAAGTCTTGAGTCTTGTATCTTGACGCTTCTATAGTCCGGACGATGTATATAGTCCGGCTGTCCGGATACCCCCTTATCCAGGACTCCCTCACCGGCCTCGGGATTCTATAGACCGGCCGGGCGTCAACCTGTGTATATATAGGGACGACCCGATGGCGGTTCAGGGACAAGAAACAACAACTCGAGAGATAGGTAAAGCGGATTCGCTCCCTGCTCATCGAGTTCAATCAATCCCACAACAACTGGATCGTAGGCTTTTACCTCACCGCAAGGGGCCGAACCAGTATAAACTCCCCGTGTCCTTTGTTCCGGTTTAACCCCTTCAAGCTAATCTCGTTGCAATGGCTCCACGACTAAGTCCTTTTGTTAGGACATCTGACATGATATTTCCACGACAGTTGGCGCCCACCGTTAGATGCCCAAGCACAGAGGATTCAGGCCAAGAATTACCGGCTATTAATGGATCAGAATGCGTCGAATGATGTATTGAGGAGGAGGAATCAATCTCATCTGCCGACGGATTACAATGCGATGAATCTCTTCAGTACACCAGGAGCAGGGACCAGCAATCTGGCAGTGATAAATCGGACTGCAGCGCCAAGGACCGGAACGCCGGATCAGCCACGGATGATGGGCCCGACTCGACGAACAGATAACCCGCCGCAGTACACAACACCCCCGCCGGGTCACTTATCCAGCCCTTTGGATAACATGATCGCTGCGGCATCTCGGTTGGCAGCTATTCCGAAGGAGGGTGAGTCGCCAGCAGCGGTTGAGACACGGCGGGCCAGGGATCTTCTTCAGACTGCCATGGTACAGCAGTAGGCTTATTCATACAACCGAGATAGGATTCATTCAACCCCTTGCCCGAGCAAGAGCTACAGCAGGCATATGGATGAACCGGCTGTGTCAAGCAGTGCACGGAACCGTGATGCCCCTAGAGGGCCTAATCCGGCGCGCGGTGGTGCAAATGCTCAGGACGTGGTGGATAATGGTAGAGCATGAAGGGAGGCCGCATTAGCAGCGCAGTACGCGAGTCATCATCAACCCGCCCCGGTTGAACCAACGACGTCAGTAGAAAGAGGACTTGCCTTCAGCTCCTGGGGAGTGCCGTGTCTCACCCCGGCTCTACGCAATGTGCGGTTACCCAAGGATTTCAAGGGCCCGCGTAAGGTGCCTAACTACACCAGCGATATACCCCCTGAGTCATGGGTTGAGAGCTGCGAGATGGCTATGGAGATGCTGGAAGTGGATGAAGCGGCATGTGCAAAATACTTTACCATGATGTTGGAAGGAACAACTCGCAGTTGGTTAAAGAGCCTGCCCGCTAACTCCATCGGGTCATGGGACCAATTGAAGGCCCTCTTTATAGCAAACTTCAAGGATACGTGCAAACAACCCATGTCCATCGTGGATCTGGCTGCTTGTGTTCAAGGAGAGAACAAGTCAATAACTCATTGTGGTGCGCCGGGTTTCAGAAATCCTGCATTCGTCGGACCGCATCAATGCTGATACAGCGATCGTGACATTGGAGGGTAATTGCCGGTTTAAGTCCCTGAAGATGAAGTTGGGACGGCTCAAGCGCCACTGCAACGACATGGGAACACTCATGGCAGCTCTAGTTAAATATGTTGATTCTGATAATACCAAAGATCCTGATTCTGACGAAGAGAAACCGGAGAAGGGAAAGAAGAATGCCGGTACAAAAGGACAACATAACCAGGCGAGCCACGGGAATAATGGTAAGCGTAAAGCGGATAATTCGGATTTTGTGGCTAACACCAATGTGCAGGGTAATACGCCGCGTCGTAGGGGTCAACCACCCCAGCGCGATGGAGGCATGAATCTGGAGCGCTTGTTAAACCAGCCCTGCCCAAAGCACGGGACGAAGGAAGTTCTGGCCACGCACCTCTGGAAGGATTGCTTCATTATGAAGGAGTTCAAAAATTCTGATCTCTTCCGGTATGATCAGGGTCCATCTGGCGGTTAAGGTCCAGGATTTCACGGGTCGGGTTACGAAGGTGGCCGTTCAAACTCTGGATTTCAGAATAATCAGGGCAACCAGAACAACCAAGGTGGTCAAAACCAGCAGAACAACTAGGCGAATCAGCAGCAATCAGGTTATTAGAGTAACCCAAAGGAGTTGAATGGTGGGCAGTATCATGTTTTTACCACTAGCTTGTGCGAGCGAGATGAGAAGCTTCACAAGAGGGCAATTAATGCTGTTGAACTGGCAGTACCCCGTTACTTGGGTTGGGCCGAGCAGCCCATTACATGGAGCAGAGAGGATCATCCACCCCGGGTTGATAATCCGGGTCATCTGGCTTTGGTGGTGGCACCTCAAGTTGGGGGTTATAAGTTCACTAAGGTACTCATGGATGGAGGGAGCAGCATCAACATCCTGTATTATGAAACCTTCCGTTGCATGGGATTGACGGATAAGAATCTTAAACCATCAAACACTGTTTTTCACGGTGTAGTACCAGGTAAATCGGCTTATCCAGTTGGCAAGATAGCTTTGGATGTTGTATTTGGTGATGAGCATGATTCCAGGTCAGAAACTTTGACCTTTGAAGTGGTGAAAATCCAAAGCCCATATCACGCCCTGTTTGGCTGGCCGGTTTATGCAAAGTTCATGGCGAGGCCCTGTTATATTTATCTATAGCTCAAAATGCCGGGTCATAAGGGGCCCACACGGTGCACGGGAGCCGTAAGATCGCTTTGGACTTTGAAGAGGGTGATGCGGCTTATGCTGAGTCGGTTTGCGCAACGGAGGAGCTGAAGTTCTATAAGGACAATATTGATCCGGCTGATATGACTCCTCTGAAGAAGCCCACCATAGAGCATGACCCGACCTTGAAGTTTAAACCGGCTGATGAGACTAAATTGGTTGATTTTGTTCCTGGCGACTCATCTAAACAGTTTATTATCAGCACCACTCTGGATCCGAAATAGGAAAGCGCGCTCATCGAGTTCATCCATGAGAACTGGGACATCTTTGCATGGAAACCTTCTGATATGCCAGGTGTACCGAGGGAACTCGCTGAGCACAATCTCAATATTGATACAAAGTTTAAACCGATCAAGCAATTTCTCTACCGCTTCAATGAAGAAAGGCGCAAGGCTATCGGTGAGGAGGTAGCCCGGCTCTTAGCAACAGGGTTTATAATTAAAGTTTTTCATCCAGAGTGGCTGGCTAATCCGGTGCTAGTGCTTAAGAAAAATGGCACTTGGCGAATGTGTGTGGATTTCACGGACTTGAACAAGGATTGTCCGGCTGATCCTTTTGCTCTCCCTCGTATTGATCAGATCATTGATGCCACAACGGGCTGTGAGCGTTTGAGTTTTTTTTATGCTTATTTCGGATATCATCAGATCAAGATGGAAGTTAAGGACCAGGAGAAGACAGCCTTCATCACTCCCTTTGGAGCCTTCTATTATGTGTCTATGCCTTTTAGGCTCAAGAGTGCCCAGGCGACTTACCAGCGATGTGTGCAGAATTGTCTTCATACTCAGATCGGGCTCAATGTTCATGCTTATGTGGATGATATTGTGGTAAAATCCAGGAAGAAGGAGACATTGATAGATGACCTCAAGCAGACCTTCGACAATCTTCGGGTTTATAAGATGATGCTCAATTCGGTTAAGTGTGTCTTCAGTGTTCCGATAGGCAAACTCTTGGGTTTTCTAGTATCTAACAGGGGCATTGCGGCTAATCCGGAAAAGATCAAAGCTATTACGTCTCTGGCTAAACTGGCATGTATCAATAATGTTGAACGGCTGGCGGGTCGTATTGCGGCTCTAAGCCGGTTTATCAGCAGATTGGGAGAGAAGGCGACCCCCTCCATCAAATGTTGAAGAAGACAGACAATTTTGTCTGGAGTGATGCTGCTAATGCGGCGTTTGAGGATTTAAAGAGGCAGTTTGCTGAACCGCCGGTTCTTGCTGCTCCGGTTGATAAGAAGCCGCTGTTGTTATACGTGGCTGCTAATGCCCGGGCTGTCAGTGTAGCCATTGTGGTGGAACGCAAGGAGGCTGGGAAGGAATATACGGTTCAAAGGCCGGTTTATTATATCAGCGAAGTGCTAATTGAGTCAAAGCAAAGATATCCGCATTGGCAGAAGCTGGTGTATGGGGTTTTCATGGCAAGTCGGAAGCTTAAATAGTACTTTCAGGGCCATCCCATCACACTGGTCAGTTCCGCTCCTTTAGGGGATATAATCCAGAACAGGGAGGCAACTGGCCGGGTTGCTAAGTGGGCTATTGAGCATGGACCGGACGATTTGAAATAAGTGCCTCGCACAGCCATCAAGTCTCAGGCTTTTGTGGATTTCATCAATGACTGGACAGAGTTGCAGGCACCAGAAGACAAAATCGAACAGCACATACTGGACTATTCACTTTGACGGGTCCAGACAATTGGAGGGCTCGGGGGCTGGAGTTGTCCTTACTTCCCCTCGAGGTGATAAAACTCGTTATGTTCTCCGCTTAATGTTTCCCTGTACTAACAATGTAGCTGAGTACGAGGACTTACTCCATGGTCTTCGAGTGGCTAAGGAAATGAACTTAAGCTGGGTATGATGCTTTCGAGACTCCGATCTCGTGGCTCAGCAAGTTTCAGGTACTTGGAATTCCAAGGATCCACTCCTGGCGGCTTACCGACACGAAGTGGATATTGTGGCTGGTTATTTCAAGGCTTATCAGGTTGAGCACATTGATCGGCGCAAGAATGAAGCAGCAGATGTTTTGAGCCGACTGGGATCTCAACATAAACCGGTACCACCCAATACCTTTCTGGATATCCTGCATAACCCGTCTGTTAAGTTGCCTATAGAGGAGGATTTAGCTATTCCTGATCCGGAGGCATAGTTGGTGGTCGCTTTACATGTAATTCTGGATTGGACGGTTCCATATTTGGCGTATATGAACCGAGGCGAGTTACCAGAAGATGAAGTTCTGGCCAGACAGATAGTCCGGCAATCAAAGTCCATGGTTATTCACAATGGCGAGTTACATCACTGCAGTGTCTCGGGCGTGTTCCAGCGCTGTGCTTCTCCTTAAGAGGGCCAAGAGATTTTGCGTGTGATCCATGAAGGAGATTGTGGTCACCATGCCGGTTCAAAATCCTTGGTTGCTAAAGCCTTTCGTCATGGTTTCTATTGGCTAACGGCTCATGCTGATGCTGAGGACCTGGTAAAGCGATGTGATGCTTGTCAGAAGTTCTCACGATGAGCTCATGTTCCGGCTCAGGAGCTACAGATGATTCCAATCACTTGGTCATTTGCTAATTGGGGGCTTGATATGGTAGGGCCCTTTAAGCGATCCAAGGATAAGAAGACCCACCTGTTGGTGGCGGTTGTCAAGTTTCAGAGATAATGGCACCAACCTTTCCAAAGGTGAGATGGAGGATTTTTGTCAACGAGATCACATTCGGCTTGATGTGTCGTCCGTGGCTCACCCCCAGTCCAATGGTCAAGCTGAGAGAGCTAATCAAGAAATCTTGAAGGGTATCAAGCCCCGGCTTATGGTTCCTTTGAAACGGACGCTGGGTTGTTGGGTGAAGGAATTACCATCTGTGTTGTGGAGCATAAACACCACCCTAAATCGGTCTATGGGTTATACACCTTTCTTCATGGTTTACGGGGCAGAGGCAGTTCTCCCAAGTGATATTTTTCATGACTCGCCCCGGGTTGCCAATTATGTTGAAGCGGACAATGAGCAAGCACATCAAGACGCACTAGACCTGTTAGATGAAAAGCAGGACATGTCGTTGGCTTGTTTGACGGTTTATCAGCAAGACCTGCGGCGATATCACAGCCGCCGGGTTAAAACAAGAACCTTTCAAGAAGGTGACTTAGTGCTCCGGCTCATCCAGGATCAGACCGATATGCACAAGTTATCCCCACCTTGGGAAGGGCCCTTTATGGTCAGCAAGAATCTGCATAACAGATCATACTACCTCATTGATGTTCGAGAGCACAAAGACTCACGCAAATCGGAGGAGGAGACCCGTCGGCCGTGGAATATAGCTCATCTTTGGCCTTACTACACCTGAGCCATAGGCTCCCATTATGTACATATTTTGACAATGTATATATTATGATCAATATAATAAACCGGCATCCTTGCTACAAGCGGGGCCTCTGTCGTTCTTCCAATATTTCTTGGGCACAAGGGGGCTTCTGCTTATAAAGCGACGTCCTATTTGTTCATTAAACCGGCTATCACACCACAATACAGCTTGGGAGCTTCACACCCAAGGGGCCAAAGAGAGTCTGGTTGCTATGCACAGCTCAAACATAGGCACCCATTGAGCACAACTCACAAAGTTACTTGGGGGCTCTTTGTGCAATGCAAAAAAGCCTGGTGTATTCACCTAAAACCCCGGGTTAACCTGCCTTCATCAAGTAAGCCACTCCTATCCAGGTAATCCTGGCATGACCCGTCGAACGTTTGACAAGCCAATCTTATACAGACCCCGAACTTGTCAAAGTTAAAACGACGTTTGGTTAGTTGGAGGCCCATCTTGAAAGGCTTTGCAAAATGGTTTAACTCAGCGGCCTGGCAGCCCATGAAAAGCCTCAAATTTGGGACTGGCAGCCCTTGAAAAGCCTCGACTACACGGTTTTATTTGCCTTTGTCAAGATTTGTTCTTTGATGAAATTTTATGTTGAACCGGCGTCTATTGACTCGACATGACTATCAGTCATCATAATTACCCGGTGTTTGTTAACCGGGCTTGGCTTTCAGCTACAAGTTGTTAGACCACATTCAATTTTCAACCGGTGTTTTTTAACCCGGTTCGGCATTGACTATAAGTCGCCAGAAGGATCATCCGGTGTTTATCATAACCCAGGTATGACTTATTATACACCAGCACTGCATGGTGGGAGTTATCAACATTCAAGATTTGGGTTCTCACCCTTACTATACAAGTTGATAAACCAACGATATGGTTATATCATAGGTATGATATATTGCCTATGTTATTGCTTTACAACTTTGGTTATACAAACTCTGGTTCTATATTGGATATCATAACCCGTCCGGCGGTAAACCGCCAGGGCACATTTAAGTTTTTCAAATACAGAAGGCAGGATTTCCTGGAAAAGTACTAAGTCATATGGGCAAGCATAGCAACAATCACGAAGGATTGCACAGAGTCATGTAGCAGTGCACGATGGCACAAGATCAAAGTATTTCAACTAGCCTATTACAAGGCGCTTAATGCCCACGAGAATAATTGTTTGTTGCATAAACTAAAGTATGCGCGGCTACAACTGGCTGCTGGATTATGACTCATCACCAGGCTGATGAGAAGTTGATGGATCATCTTGCGCCGGTTCAACCTCCTCCTCCCCACCCAGTGGCTGGAAGTCAATGGTGGCCCAATCAATCTGGGTCAAAGCTTGGAAGGTAGATTCGTCACTTATAAGATTGGACGGTTCAATGTCAAGGGCATAGGTGTGCTTACGGATTGGCGGGATAAGATTCTGCACTTCTTTCACAGCTGCATCAACCCGTCTGTTGTCTGCATCATAGCTGGACCGATGAACAGACAAGTCAACCTCTTCGGCCAATTGGCTTGCCAGCGGGCGCATCTCCTTTGTCAGGGCTTTGAGGGCTTCACTATCAAATTCTGACCCATCTTCTTGTTGGCCAGGATAGCCCTTTTTGCGATATCTGCCGGATCAAGATCCGCAATCCAAGCATTGGCCCGAGTTAGTGTTGTTAAAGTGCCAGCCCTTGCAGCGGATTGCTTTACCACTTCTATCTGGGCAGGGGTCATAGATAATTTGGCCAGCGTATCTTTGATCAAGGTTGGAGCCGGTTTGTTGTATGAGGCCGCACAGATAACTCGTTGAGCGCCGGTATACAGTTGTTCTATCAATGTATAAGCTGCCTTCAACTTCATTCGCATATCCGAGCCCAGATGAGCAACATGACTACCTGCAACGGTTCAAGAATTTGTTGTTAAAACCGGCAACTTCAAATATGTTTAACAACGGTTCGTACAAAAGAGTACTTACCAAATATTGCAGAAGTCATAGCATTGACTTGATGCTTTAGCCTAGTTAGCTCTTCCGCCACCGGTTTAAGAGCTGCTTTGGCATCTTCAGCCTGCTTTGATAGAGCAGCCTTCTCAGTTTCCCAGTCCGCCCGCTCACTTTTGTAACCATCCTTTAAAGCTCCATGACTGTTTCTGCTTGCTGGGATTTGATATTCTCTTGAAGATCGGCAATTTGGGAATCTTTGTTGCTTATGTCAGCCTGCAAAAGACAGATGATGAAGATGTTAATATTTTTCTCAAAGTCCCAAGCATATAACTAGTTATACACTTGGCACTTGGGGGCTAATGCAGATTACTTCTTTTCAGACTGTTATTTAAAGTCCCAAGGCTCAATACAAGTATTAATCTTGGCACTTGGGGGCTAATGCGTTATTGATCAGAAAAATCAAAGGTGAAGGAATTCAACAAGGACAAGTTTCGAACAACAAGAACCGGTTCATCTTGAAGAGATAAACCGGTCCTCGGGGGCTACATTGGAGTTGATATAAAGCAAGAGGAAGGAAGATTTATGAAACAAGAATTACCTCATAGCGCTCCTTCATCAAATTGACCAAACCAGCCTCATAATCACGGATTGTGTATAGGCGGTTTACGAATCTGGAATGGAGCTCCTGAGCAGTGAGGTTAACGCAGCTGGATAAATCTGTTTTCCACTTTCCCTTGCCCATAGCAGCAAATTCTTCCTTGGCACTATGTTTGGATAAGGCGACCGGGTTGCCAGGGATAGTGTGACCAGTACCAGTGATAACAACATCATCATCGCCACCTTTGGACGGGCTTGGCGGATTGTCAGTATTCCTAGCCGAGCGTGGCGGATTGTCAGTATTCCTCGCTGGCTTGGTAGATCTTCATCCTTGGCTGGGCTTGGTGGATCAGCATGAGGACTAGCCGGGTTAGCTTCTAGCGGATCAACATAAGTATCCTGACCTTGTGGTACATGATCATCCATAGCAATATCAGCGTCTCCACCAGCACCTTCTGAGGTCCTCTCCGGTTCAAACTCCTCAGTGGGAGCATTTGTTTTCGCCTTCTTGCTGAGTCGGGCTTTGGCGCTGCAAAATAGCAAACAGAGGTTAATATGGTAAACCGGCGCAAGAAGGCAAGGTTAAAGATAATTATACTTACCCAGGGACAATCTTGAGTGGAAGTATTTGTGTGGTTGATGAATCACCAGAGGAGGAATTTGAAGTTCCCTGATAATTCGAATCAGATGGATTAAGAGGGTATCGGAAGCAACCCCCCAAGGGATAAGATTTATTAGAAGAACAAGAGACCTCTGGACGGCATTTCCGAACCGGTGTGTCTGGTAAACCGGAGGAAGTAACCTGATGGCCACTATGTCGGGTTGCGCGACGAGCTTCATGTTGCTGTGTCTTCAAAGAAAAGTGTGGATCCAAATGAGCAAGGGGATGTGAACGTTTTACTTTCCAGACTTCACGGCAAAGTTTTTGAACCGGCACATGATCTGAATCGGAGGAAAGGGAGATTACCTCTAGTGGTCAGCACGGCTGGCTTCCGCATCATCCTGATAATGGTCATTGTCAATAAGATGTATGAAAAATGAACCAAGGGAGTCAAGTTCTACCTCTGACTCTGAGTCGTCAACATCTTTGGGCGGATTAGAGGATTTGGCGGTGTTATTCTTTGCTGGCTTTTTTGTGGCCTTGCTCTTGGCACGAGAAGCTCTCACCGGTTTGTCTTGGGGTTTTACCGGTTTGTCTTGGGGTTTTACCGGTTTGTCTTGAGTCTTCCTCTTCCAGAATGGATCTTTGGCCTGTAAGAATAAACAGAAGGCTATCAGAATGTGTTAAAAGGAGGACGGATTAAAAACAGAAGGATAAAACTCTTACAGCTGGCGGTTTGTTTTTGGCATAAAAGGGACGCAACCCGGTTTTGCTGCACTCAGATATCGGTTCGTCTAGCATCTTCTTCACGGACTCAGTGACCTCGTCGTCAGTCATCTCTATTTCAGTATCCCGTTGAGGATCTTTGACATCCCCGGTGTATTCATGCATTAATTTGGTGCGGCGGCTTAAGGGCAGGATATCCCATTAAACCCAGCAACGGACAAGGTCAATGCCGGTTAAACCGTTTGCTAGAAGAGCCCGGAGCTTGACAAGTTGTGGTGCACATGTTTGTCGTTCTCTGGCACTAAGCCGCTGAGTGATGTCTACTACACAACCTTCTTCTTGTAGACGTTGTTGGGCCTGCAAGTGCACAGGTTTGTAGGACAGTAGCAAATTTCCCTCAAGTGGATGACCTAAGGTTTATCAATCCGTAGGAGGCGTAGGATGAAGATGGTCTCTCTCAAACAACCCTGCAACCAAATAACAAAGAGTCTCTTGTGTCCCCAACACACCGAATACAATGGTAAATTGTATAGGTGCACTAGTTCAGTGAAGAGATGGTAATACAAGTGCAATATGGATGGTAGATAAAGGTATTTGTAATCTGAAATAATAAAAACAGCAAGGTAGCAAGCGGTAAAAGTGAGCGTAAACGGCATTGCAATGATAGGAAACAAGGCCTAGGGTTCATACTTTCACTAGTGCAAGTTCTCTCAACAATAATAACATAGATATATCATATAACAAGCCCTCAACATGCAACAATGGGTCACTCCAAAGCCACTAATAGTGGAGAACAAACATAGAGATTATGGTAGGGTACGAAACCACCTCAAAGTTATCCTTTCTGTTCTATCAATTCAAGAGTTCGTAGTAAAATAACATAAAGCTATTATTTCCGCTCAATCCATCATAGAGTTCATACTAGAATAACACCTTAAGACACAAATCAACCAAAACCCTAATGTCACCTAGATACTCCATTGTCACCTCAAGTATCCGTGGGCATGATTATACAATATGCATCACACAATCTCAGATTCATCCAACCAACATAAAAGTACTTCAAAGAGTGCCCCAAAGCTACTACCGGAGAATCAAGAACGTGTGCCAACCCCTATGCATAGGTGCCCAATGTCACAAAACCCGCAAGTTGATCACCAAAACATACATCAAGTGGCACATGATATCCCATTGTCACCACAGATAATCACGGCAAGACATACATCAAGTGTTCTCATAAAGACTCAATCCGATAAGATAACTTCAAAGGGGAAACTCAATTCATCACAATAGAGTAGAGGGGGAGAAACATCATAAGATCCAACTATAATAGCAAAGCTCGGGATACATCAAGATCGTGCCATAGAGGGAACACGAGAGAGAACACGAGAGAGAGAGATCAAACACATAGCTACTGGTACATACCCTCAGCCCCGAGGGTGAACTACTCCCTCCTCATCATGGATAGCGCCGGGATGATGAAGATGGCCACCGGTGATGGGATCCCCCTCCGACAGGGTGCCGAAAAAGGGTCCCGATTGGTTTTTGGTGGCTACAGAGGCTTGCGGCGGCGGAACTCCCAATCTAGGTTCTGTTCTGGAAGTTTTAGGGTACGTAGGTATATATGGGTGCAAGGGGTACGTTGGTGGACCTCCGGGGTGCTCACGAGGCAGGGGGCGCGCCCAGGGGGGTGGCTCCCCCCGCCCTCGTGGGCAGCCCAGGACTCCCCTGACATGCACTCCAAGTCCATCAGGTGGGTTTCCTTCCAAAATTAACTTCTCCAGTTGATTTCGTTCCGTTTTGACTCTGTCTGATATTCCTTTTCCTCGAAACACTGAAATAGGCATAAAACAGCAAATCTGGGTTGGGCCTCCGGTTAATAAGTTAGTCCCAAAAATAATATAAAAGTGGATAATAAAGCCCAATATTGCCTAAAACAGAAGATAAAGTAGCATGGAGCAATCAAAAATTATAGATTCGTTGGAGACGTATCACTCAGGCAGTGGATGTTCGTTGCTGAGTCGGTAAGCACGATAACCCGGCAGAGAATTTTCATTGGCAGGCGCAGTGTTCCGACAGTAGAACCATGTTTGATTCCAATCCTTGAGGTGGCTGTGATGTTCGACATGAGGAAAATTGACTTCTTTTCTTTTTTGGATCGACACTCCGCCAAGTTCAGTATTGGGGCCGTCAGAAAATTCAGTACGGTGGTTCAAGTGGAAGAAGTCTCTAAAAAGTTCAATAGTCGGTTCTTCTTGCAGATAAACTTTGCAGAACACTTGGAAGTTGCAAATATTGGACATAGAATTCGGTCCAATATCTTGAGGGTGGAGTTGGAAGCTGGCAAGTACATCCCGGTAAAACTTTGATCCGGGAGGGCTAAATCCCCGGTCCAGATGCTGCATAAACACAACCACTTCTCCATCTTGAGGTTCAGGAGGGTTCTCAGTGCCAGGGACTCGCCAATGAATGATTTCCTTCTTGGCTAAAGTGCCAGTCAGAACATACCCAGTAAGTTGCTCTTCTTTGATCCGGGAGGGAACCCAATTGCAGGAAGAAAACTGTTTAGCCATTTTTTATGACAAACTGTAAAGAAAGTTCAAATGCCGGTTCACGGTTCAAGATTGATATGCATAAACCGGTGTCAAACCGGGGGATTCAGTCAAGGCATATGTACATGTTAAACCAGATACTATATTCAGGTAAACTTGGCGGTTTAAGTGAGGGCTAATGGTACCTGGCGGATTATCATTTTCTGAAAGTTAAACCGCCTACAGTGGAAGAAGCAGATCCAAAATTTATTAAGTGCTGAAGAAACAGGTTTCACAAGATGGTGTTATAATTTTGGATCTACCGCGACCTAGTAAAGAAAATTTTCTGAGCCCTAAAAATGACGACGGTAGAACACCAATAGTCCAGATGGGATCTATCCAGGAACAACAAGATGCTATGGCGGTGCAGATTAAAACTACGGCTTCGGCCGCGAAAAGAAGTTGTCAGGCTTAGCTAGATTCAATGAGATAGTAATGGAAAGTATATGAGCACCGATGAACGCTGATGAACACCGAAGAACCATGGAACCGTAATGCAGATCTGATAATCGAGAAGGGGAGTACTTACCAGGGCTGCGTGGCGGCGGAGGAGTGTTGCAAGGTTTCTAGTCAAGAACAGGTTGATGCTGCGGCCTGGTTGGTGCAGACGCAAAGATCGACGGCGGCGGCGGTGCTCGGGCTCTTTGGGGTCGAGAGGAGGAAGAAGATGTGAAGAGGCAAGGGGGAAAATGGAAAGGACCCCCGGTCTTATTTATAAAGACAAAGGGATAAGTGGCAGGCTCGGGAATCGAGGAGTCAAAAATCAGATAACTGATACAGCTGACGCCTCGATCTTCGGAGATCAATTAATAAATAAGAAATATTTATGAGTTTTTTACGCAGATGACGTCATGGCGGTTTAAGGTGCCTCAAAGAAGATGACATCACGACGGTTTACAGGGACAACATGAAGATGCTCAAATGAGAATTTTTCTAAATTGAAGATTGACATGAACAAAGTTCAAATCAATCTAGGGCCTAATGTTGGGGATATGACTACTGGGTTAAACCGCCCAGGAGGGGCCGGATTACACTCACAAGGAGTCATGTACAAGAGCCCGTGAAGATGAAGGCTATGGTGCTTTAACTATGAAGACTTAGAGGCCCAGAGCCCAATGGCGGATTAGGGCCCATGATAGTAAACCGCCATAGAGGTATAACTTGTATTGTAAGTCAGGAAAAGTAGAAACCGAGCCGGACACTTGTATGAGCCGGCCTTGGGATTCTGTAGACTGGCCGGGTGTCAACCTGTGTATATATAGGGACGACCCGGTGGTGGTTCAGGGACAAGAAACAACAACTCAAGAGATAGGTAAAGCGGATTCGCTCCCTGCTCATCGAGTTCAATCAATCCCACAACAACTGGATCGTAGGCTTTTACCTTCACTGCAAGGGGCCGAACCAGTATAAACTCCCCGTGTCCTTTCTTCCGGTTTAACCCCTTCAAGCTAATATCTTAGCGATGGCTCCACGAGTAAGTCCTTTTGTTAGGACATCTGACGTGATATTTCCACGACAGTTGGCGCCCACCGTGGGGCTATCACATGATGGTTTCGAGTTCTTGAAGGGGAACTTCGAGGCACTCAAAGGGTACGCGGTTGTCCGGATGACCAAGAGTCGTCGCGGCAAGCTCTACATCGACGACGCAGGCTGGGGCCCTGAGGCCGGCTCAATTGAGTACGGGTACTGGGTCCCCTTCAGAGGAATCCATGTCTTCATAGGCAAGATCGGCGAACCGGGCCCTGAGCCGGACATCTGCACCGACCTCTTCGAGACGGCTCAGCGGTGAAGCCCTGCCCGAGTTCAGCCTGCCATGAAGCGGGCGTTCGTAGGATGCATCCACGGTACCGAATCTGAACTGGTGTCTGATGGTGAGACAGCTATCTACTCCGATGGCGGATCATCTACCGGAGAGACCGAGTCGTTGTATCAAGTTGAGGGTGGCCTGTTTGGGGGTTATTCCGATGGCAGCAGTATTCCGGAATCCTTTGAACCGCCAAACCGGGTTGCAATCTTTATGGCCGGTACACAGCCAACTTTGCAAAATTCCACTGCAGCAGTGATGAATTCCGGATCAGCAGCCAGGGTAGGAGGCCCCACGCGCCGGCCGGCTCAAGTTCTTTGCGGCTTGATGGATGCCTGGACGATGTTGTTGGCCACAACAGTTACCCTGGATACTCAAGATCGGCATAACGCAGAGGTCGCAAAGCTGCGGGATCAGATAACTCAGGCCAAAGAGGATTTGGCAGCTAAGGAGACCAGGATGGCTGAGGAACGGGCCACTTTAGATGCCCAGGCACAGAGGATTCAGGCCGAGAATTACTGGCTCTTACTGGATCAGAACGCGTCGAATGATGTATTGAGGAGGAGGCATCAATCTTGTCTGCCGACGGATTACAATGCGACGAATCTCTTCAGTACACCAAGAGTAGGGACCAGCAATCCGGCAGCGGTAAACCGGACTGTAGCGCCAAGGACCAGAACGCCGGATCAGCCATGGATGATGGGCCCGCCTCGACGAACAGATAACCCGCCGCAGTACACAACACCCCTGCCGGGTCACTTCTCCACCCCTTTGGATAACATGATCGCTGCGGCATCTTCGTTGGCAGCTATTTCGATGGAGGGTGAGTCGCCAGCAGCGGTTGAGACGCGGCGGGCCAGGGATCTTCTTCAGACTGCCATGGTACAGCAGCAGGCTTATTCATACAGCAGAGACAGGATTCATTCAACCCCTCGCCCGAGAAAGAGCTACAGTAGGCACATGGATGAACCGGCTGTGTCAAGCAGTGCGCGGAACCGTGACGCCCCTCGAGGGCCTAATCCGGCACACAGTGGTGCAAATGCTCAGGACATGGTGGATAATGGCAGAGCATGAAGGGAGGCCGCATTAGCAGCGCAGTATGCGGGTCATCATCAACCAGCCCCGGTTCAACCAGCGGCCTCAGTAGAAAGAGGACTTTCCTTCAGCTCCTCGGGAGTGCCGTGTCTCACCCCGGCTCTACGCAATGTGTGGTTACCCAAGGATTTCAAGGGCTGGCGTAAGGTGCCTAACTACACCGCCGATTTACCCCCCGAGTCATGGGTTGAGAGCTACGAGATGGCTATGGAGATGCTGGAAGTGGATGAAGCGGCATGTGCAAAATAGTTTACCATGATGTTGGAAGGAACAGCTCGCAGTTGGTTAAAGAGCCTGCCCGCTAACTCCATCGGGTCATGGGACCAATTGAAGGCCCGGTTTATAGCAAACTTCAAGGATAAGTGCAAACAACCCATGTCCATTGTGGATCTGGCTGCTTGTGTTCAAGGAGAGAACGAGTCAACAACTCATTGGGTGCACCGGGTTTCAGAAATCCTGCATTCGTCGGACCGCATCAATGCTGATACAGCGATCGTGACATTGAAGGGTAATTGCCGGTTTAAGTCGCTGAAGATGAAGTTGGGACGGATCAAGCGCCACTACAACGACATGGGAACACTCATGGCAGCTCTGGTTAAATATGCTGATTTTGATAATACCAAAGATCCTGATTCTGACAAAGAGAAACCGGAGAAGGGAAAGAAGAATGCCGGTACAAAAGGACAGCATAAACAGGCGAGCCATGAGAATAATGGTAAGCGTAAAGCGGATAATTCGGATTTTGTGGCTAACACCAATGTGCAGGGTAATACGCCGTGTCGTAGGGGTAAACCGCCCCAGGGCGGTGGAGGCATGAATCTGGAGCGCTTGTTAAACTAGCCCTACCCAAAGCACGGGACGAAGGAAGTTCCGGCCACGCACCTCTGGAAGGATTGCTTCATTATGAAGGAGTTCAAAAATTCCGATCTCTTCCGGTATGATCAAGGTCCATCTGGCGGTTCAGGTCCAAGATTTCACGGGCCGGGTTACGGAGGTGGCGGTTCAAACTCTGGATTTCAGAATAATCAGGGCAACCAGAACAACCAAGGTGGTCAAAACCAGCAGAACAACCAGGGAAATCAGCAGAAATCAGGTTATCAGAGTAACCAGAAGCAGTTGAATGGTGGGCAGTATCATGTTTTTACCACTAGCTTGTGCAAGTGAGATCAAAAGCTTCACAAGAGGGCAGTTAATGCTGTTGAACCAGCAGTACCCCGTTACTTGGGTTGGTCCGAGCAGCCAATTACATGGAGCAGAGAGGATCATCCACCCGGGGTTGATAATCCGGGTCATCTGGCTTTGGTGGTGGCACCTCAGGTCGGGGGTTATAAGTTCACCAAGGTACTCATGGATGGAGGGAGCAGCATCAACATCCTGTATTATGAAACCTTCCGTCGCATGGGATTGACGGATAAGAATCTTAAACCGTCGAACACTGTTTTTCACGCTGTAGTACCATGTAAATCAGCATATCCAATTGGCAAGATAGCTTTGGAGGTTGTATTTGGTGATGAGCATGATTCCAGGTCAGAAACTTTGACCTTTGAAGTGGTGAAAATCCAAAGCCCATATCACGCTCTGTTTGGACGGCCAGTTTATGCAAAGTTCATGGCGAGGCCCTGTTATATTTATCTACATCTTAAAATGCCGGGTCATAAGGGGACCATCACGGTGCACGGGAGCCGTAAGATCGCTTTGGACTGTGAAGAGGGTGATGCGGCTTATGTTGAGTCGGTTTGCGCAACGGAGGAGCTGAAGTTCTATAAGGACAATATTGATCCGGCTGATATGACTCCTCTGAAGAAGCCCACCACAGAGCATGACTCAACCCTGAAGTTTAAACCGGCCGATGAGACTAAATTGGTTGATTTTGTTCCTGGCGACTCATCTAAACAGTTTAGTATCAACACCACTCTAGATCCAAAATAGGAAAGCGCGCTCATCGAGTTCATTCGTGAGAACCGGGACATCTTTGCATGGGAACCTTATGATATGCCAGGTGTACCGAGGGAACTCGCTGAGCACAATCTCAATATTGATCCTAAGTTTAAACCGGTCAAGCAATTTCTCCGCCGCTTCAATGAATAAAGGCACAAGGCTATCAGTGAGGAGGTAGCCCGGCTCTTAGCAGCAGGGTTTATAATTGAAGTTTTTCATCTAGAGTGGCTAGCTAATCCGGTGCTAGTGCTTAAGCAAAATGGCACTTGGCGAATGTGTGTGGATTAAACGGACTTGAACAAGGCTTGTACGGCTGATCCTTTTTCTCTCCCTCGTATTGATTAGATCATTGATGCTACGGCGGGTTGTGAGCGTTTGAGTTTTTTGGATGCTTATTCCGGATATCATCAGATCAAGATGGTAGTTAAGGACCAGGAGAAGACAACCTTCATCACTCCCTTTGGAGTCTTCTGTTATGTGTCTATGCCTTTTGGGCTCAAGAGTGCCCGGGCGACTTACCAGCGATGTGTGCAGAATTGTCTTCATACTCAGATCAGGCGCAATGTTCATGCTTATGTGGATGATATTGTGGTAAAATCCAGGAAGAAGGAGACATTGATAGATGACCTCAAGGAGACATTTAACAATGTTCGGCTTTATAAGATGATGCTCAATCCGGATAAGTGTGTCTTTGATGTTCCGGCAGGCAAACTCTTGGGTTTTCTAGTATCTAACACGGGCATTGAGGCTAATCCGGAAAAGATCAAGGCTATTACGTCTCTGGCTAAACCGGCGTGTATCAATAATGTTCAACGGCTGGCGGGTTGTATTGCGGCTCTTAGCCGGTTTATCAGCAGATTAGGAGAGAAGGTGATCCCCCTCTATCAGATGTTGAAGAAGACAGACAATTTTTTCTGGAATGATGCTGCTAATGCGGCGTTTGAGGATTTAAAGAGGCAGTTGGCCGAACCGCCGGTTCTTGCTGCTCCGGATGATAAGGAGCTGCTATTGTTATACGTGGCTCCTAATGCCCGGGCTGTCAGTGTAGCCATTGTGGTGGAACACAAGGAGGCTGGGAAGGAATATCCAGTTCAAAGGCCGGTTTATTATATCAGCGAAGTGCTAATTGAATCAAAGCAAAGATATCTGCATTGGCAGAAGCTGGTGTGTGGGGTTTTCATGGCAAGTCGGAAGCTTAAACAGTACTTTCAGGGCCATCCCATCAGAGTGGTCAGTTCCGCTCCTTTGAGGGATATAATCCAGAACAGGGAGGCAACTAGCTGGGTTGCTAAGTGGGCTATTGAGCTTGGACCGCACGGTTTTAAATACGTGCCTCGCACAACCATCAAGTCTCAGGCTCTTGTGGATTTCATCAATGACTGGACAGAGTTGCAGGCACCGGAAGACAAACCGGACAACACATACTGGACTATTCACTTTGACGGGTCCAGACAATTGGAGGGCTCGGGGGCTAGAGTTGTCCTTACTTCCCCTCAAGGTGATAAAATTTGTTATGTTCTCAGCTTAATGTTTCCCTGTACTAACAATGCAGATGAGTACAAGGCCTTACTCCATGGTCTTCGAGTGGCTAAGGAAATGAACTTAAGCCGGGAACGATGCTTTCGAGACTTCGATCTACTGGCTCAGCAAGTTTGAGGTACTTGGGATTCCAAGGATCCACTCATGGCGGCTTACCGACGCGAAGTGGATATTGTGGCTGGTTATTTCAAGGGTTATCAGGTTGAGCACATTGATCGGCGCAAGAATGAAGCAGCAGATGCTTTGAGCCGACTGGGATCTCAACGTGAACCGGTACGACCCAATACCTTTCTGGATATCCTGCATAACCCGTCTGTTAAGTTGCCTACAGAGGAGGATTTAGCTATTCCTGATCCAGAGGCACACTTGGTGGCCGCTTTACATGTAATTACGAATTGGACGGTTCCATATTTGGCGTATATGAACCGAGGCGAGTTACGAGAAGATGAAGTTCTGGCCAGACAGATAGTCCGGCGATCAAAGTCCATGGTTATTCACAATGGCGAGTTACATCACTGCAGTGTCTCAGGCGTGTTCCAACGCTGTGTTTCTCCTGAAGAGGGCCAATAGATTTTGTGTGAGATCCATGAAGGAGATTGTGGTCACCACGCCGGTTCAAAATCCTTGGTTTCTAAAGCCTTTCATCATGGTTTCTATTGGCTAACGGCTCATGCTGATGCTGAGGTCCTAGTAAAGCGGTGTGATGCTTGTCAGAAGTTCTCACGACGAGCTCATGTTCCGGCTTAGGAGCTACATATGATTCCAATCACTTGGTTGTTTGCTACTTGGGGGCGTGATATGGTAGGGCCCTTTAAGAGATCCAAGGATAAGAAGACCCACCTGTTGGTGGCGGTTGATAAGTTTACTAAATGGGTTGAAGCGGAGCCCGTAAGCAAGTGTGATGCAGCCACGGCGGTTCAATTCATCAAAAAGGTGATCTTCCTTTTTGGTTTTCCACACAGCATCATCACAGATAATGGCACCAACCTTTCCAAAGGTGAGATGGAGGATTTTTGTCAACGAGAGCACATCTGGCTTGATGTGTCGTCCGTGGCTCACCCCCAGTCCAATGGTCAAGCGGAGAGAGCTAATGAAGAAATCTTGAAGGGTATCAAGCCCCGGCTTATGGTTCCTTTGAAACGGACGCTGGGTTGTTGGGTGGAGGAATTACCATCTTTGTTGTGGAGCATAACCACCACCCCAAATCGGTCTACGGGTTATACACCTTTCTTCATGGTTTACGGGGCAGAGGCAGTTCTCCCAAGTGATATTCGTCATGACTCGCCCCGGGTTGCCAATTATGTTGAAGCGGACAATGAGCAAGCACGTCAAGAAGCACTAGACCTGTTAGATGAAAAGCGGGACATGGCGTTGGCTTGTTCAGCGGTTTATCAGCAAGACCTGCGGCGATAACACAGCCGCCGGATTAAAATAAGAACCTTTCAAGAAGGCGACTTAGTGCTCCGGCTCATCTAGGATCAGACCGATATGCACAAGTTATCCCCACCTTGGGAAGGGCCCTTTGTGGTCAGCAAGAATCTGCACAACGGATCATACTACCTCATTGATGTTCGAGAGCACAAAGACTCACGCAAATCGGAGGAGGAGACCCGTTGGCCGTGGAATATAGCTCATCTTCGGCCTTACTACACCTGAGCCATAGGCTCCCATTATGTACATATTTTGACAATGTATATATTATGACCAATATAATAAACTGGCATCCTTGCTACAAGCGTGGCCTCTTTCGTTCTTCCAATATTTCATGGGCACAAGGGGGCTTCTGCTCATAAAGCGACGTCCTGTTTGTTCATTAAACCGGCTATCACGTAAGGGGCCAAAGAGTGTCTGGTTGCTATGCATAGCTCACACATAGACACCCATTGAGCACAGCTCACAAAGAGTTTGAAAGGACCCTTGTAATATGCTATCAAGCACAGCTTGGAAGCCTGGTGTATTCACCTAAAACCCCGGGTTAACCTGCCTTCATCAAGTAAGCCACTCCTATCCAGGTAATCCTGGCATGACCCGCCGAACGTTTGACAAGTCAATCTTATACAGACCCTAGACTTGTCAAAGTTAAAACGAAGATTGGTTAGTTGGAGGCCCATCTTGAAAGGCTTTGCAAAATGGTTTAACTCAGCAGCCTCGCAGCCCATGAAAAGCCTCGAATTTGGGCCTGGCAGCCCTTGAAAAGCCTCGACTACACGGTTTTATTTGCCTTTGTCAAGATTTGTTCTTTGATGAAATTTTATGTTGAACCGGCGTCTATTGACCCGACATGACTATCAGTCATCATAATTACCCGGTGTTTGTTAACCCGGCTTGGCTTTCAACTACAAGTTGTTAGACCACATTCAATTTTAAACCGGTGTTTTTTAACCCGGTCCGGCATTGACTATAAGTCGCCAGTAGGATAATCCGGTGTTTATCATAACCCAGGTATGACTTATTATACACCAGCACTACATGGTGGGAGTTATCAACATTCAAGATTTGGGTTCTCACCCTTACTATACAAGTTGATAAACCAACGATATGGTTTATATCACAGGTATGATATATTGCATATGTTATTGCTTTACAGCTTTGGTTGTACAAACTCTGGTTCTATATTGGATATCATAACCCGTCCGACGGTAAACCGCCAGGGCACATTTAAGTTTTTCAAATACAGAAGGTAGGATTTCATGGAAAAGTACTAAGTCATATGAGCAAGCATAGCAACAATCATGAAGGATTGCACAGAGTCATGTAGCAGTGCACGATGGCACAAGATCAAAGTATTTCAACTAGCCTATTACAAGGCGCTTGATGCCCACGAGAATAATTGTTTGTTGCATAAACTAAAGTATGCGCAGCTACAACTGGCTGCTGGATTATGACTCATCACCAGGCTGACGAGAAGTTGATGGATCATCTTGCGCCGGTTCAACCTCCTCCTCCCCACCCAGTGGATGGAAGTCAATGGTGGCCCAATCAATCCGGGTTAAAGCTTGGAAGGTAGCTTCGTCACTTATAAGATTGGACGGTTCAATGTCCGGGGCATAGGTGTGCTTACGGATTGGCAGGATAAGATTCTGCACTGCTTTCACAGCTGCATCAACCCGTCTGTTGTCTGCATCATAGCTGGACCGATGAACAGACAAGTCAACCTCTTCGGCCAATTGGCTTGCCAGCGGGCGCATCTCCTTTGTCAGGGCTTTGAGGGCTTCACTATCAAATTCTGACCCATCTTCTTGTTGGCCAGGATAGCCCTTTGCGATTTCTGCCGGATCAAGATCCGCAATCCAAGCTTTGGCCCGAGTTAGTGTTGTTAAAGCACCAGCCCTTGCAGCGGATTGCTTTACCTCTTCTATCTGGGCAGGGGTCATAGAAAATTTGGCTAGCGTATCTTTGATCAAGTTGGAGCCGTTTGTTGTATGAGGCCGCACAGATAACTCGTTGAGCGACGGTATACAGTTGTTCTATCAATGTATAAGCTGCCTTCAACTTCATCCGCATATCCAAGCCCAGATGAGCAACACAACTACCTGCAATGGTTCAAGAATTTGTTGTTAAAACCGGCAACTTCAAAGATGTTTAAGAACGGTTCGTACAAAAGTGTACTTACCAAATATTGCAGAAGTCATAGCATTGACTTGATGCTTTAGCCCAGTTAGCTCTTCTGCCACCAGTTTAAGAGCTGCTTTGGCATCTTCAGCCCGCTTTGATAGAGCAGCCTTCTCGGTTTCCCAGTCCGCCCGCTCGCTTTTGAAACCATCCTTTAATTACTCCATGATAGTTAAAGCGCCTTTCAATTCATCTTTGGCCTTGGAGGTTTCTGCTTGCTGGGATTTGATATTCTCTTGAAGATCGGCAATTTGGGAATCTTTGTTGCTTATGTCAGGCTGCAAAAGACAGATGATGAAGATGTTAATATTTTTCTCAAAGTCCCAAGCATATAACTAGTTATACACTTGGCACTTGGGGGCTAATGAGGATTACTTCTTTTCTGACTGTTATTTAATGTCCCAAGGCTCAATACAAGTATTAATCTTGGCACGTGGGGGCTAATGCGTTATTGATCAAAAAAATCAAAGGTGAAGGAATTCAACAAGGACAAGTTTCGAACAACAAGAACCGGTTCATCTTGAAGAGATAAACCGGTCCTTGGGGGCTACATTGGAGTTGATATAAAGCAAGAGGAAGGAAGATTTATGAAACAAGAATTACCTCATAGCGCCCCTTCATCAAATTGACCAAACCGGCCTCATAATCACGGCTTGTCTATAGGTGGTTTAGGAATCCGGAATGGAGCTCCTGAGCAGTGAGGTTAACGCAGCTGGATAAATCTGTTTTCCACTTCCCCTTGCCCATAGCAGCAAATTCTTCCTTGGCACTATGTTTGGATAAGGCGACCGGGTTGCCAGGGACAGTGTGACCAGTACCAATGATAACAACATCATCATCGCCACCTTTGGACGGGCTTGGCGGATTGTTAGTATTCCTGGCAGGGCTTGGCGGATTGTCAGTATTCCTGATTGGGCTTGGTAGATCTTCATTCTTGGCTGGACTTGGCAGATCAGCATGAGGACTAGCCGGGTTAGCTTCTGGCGGATCAACATAAGTATCCTGACCTTATGGTACAGGATCATCCATAGCAATATCAGCGTCTCCACCAGCACCTTCTGAGGTCCTCTCCGGTTCAAACTCCTCAGTGGGAGCATTTGTTTTCGCCTTCTTGCTGAGTCGGGCTTTGGCGATACAAAATAGCAAACAGAGGTTAATATGGTAAACCGGCGCAAGAAGGCAAGGTTAAAGATAATTATACTCACCCAGGGACAGTCTTGAGTGGAGGCATTTGTGTGGTTGATGAATCGCCAAAGGAGGAATTTGAAGTTCCCTGATAATTCGAATCAGATGGATTAAGAGGGTATTGGAAGCAACCCGCCAAGGGATAAGATGTATTAGAAGAACAAGAGACCTCTGGACGGTGTTTCCGAACCGGTGTGTTTGGTAAACCGGAGGAAGTAACCTGATAGCCACTATGCCGGGTTGTGCGACGAGCTTCATGTTGCTGTGTCTTCAAAGAAAAGTGTGGATCCAAATGAGCAAGGGGATGTGAACGTTTTACTTTCCGGACTGCACGACAAAGTTTTTGAACCGGCACATGATCTGAATCGGAGGAAAGGGAGATTACCTCTACGTGGTCAGCACGGCTGGCTTCCGCATCATCCTGATAATGGTCATTGTCAATAAGATGTATGAAAAATGAACCAAGGGAGTCAAGTTCTACCTCTGACTCTGAGTCATCAACATCTTCGGGCGGAACAGAGGATTTGGCGGTTTTCTTCTTTGCTGGCTTTTTTGTGGCCTTGCTCTTGGCACGAGAAGCTCTCACCGGTTTGTCTTGAGGTTTTACCGGTTTGTCTTGGGGTTTTACCGGTTTGTCTTGAGTCTTCCTCTTCCAGAATGGATCTTTGGCCTGTAAGAATAAACAGAAGGCTATCAGAATGTGTTAAAAGGAGGACGGATTAAAAACAGAAGGATAAAACTCTTACAGCTGGCGGTTTGTTTTTGGCATAAAAGGGACGCAGCCCGGTTTTGCTGCACTCAGATATCGGTTCGTCTAGCATCTTCTTCACGGACTCAGTGACCTCGTCGCCAGTCATCTGTATTTCAGTATGCTGTTGAGGATCTTTGACATCCCCAGTGTATTCATGCATTAATTTGGTGCGGTGGCTTAAGGGCAGGATACCCCATTAAACCCAGCAATGGACAAGGTTAATGTGGGTTAAACCGTTTGCTAGAAGAACCCGGAGCTTGGCAAGTTGTGGTGCATATCTTTGTCGTTCTCTGGCACTAAGCCGCTGAGGCAGTGGATGTTCGTTGCTGAGTCGGTAAGCACGATAACCCGACAGAGGATTTTCATCGGCAGGCGCAGTGTTCCGACAGTAGAACCATGTTTGATTCCAATCCTTGGGGTGGCTGTGATGTTTGGCATGTTTGATTCCAGTACTGGGGCCGTCAGAAAATTCAGTACGGGCGGTTCAAGTGGAAGAAGTCTCTAAAAATTTCAACAGTCGGTTCTTCTTGCAGATAAACTTCGTAGAACACATGGAAGTTGCAAATATTGGACACAGAATTCGGTCCAATATCTTGAGGGTGGAGTTGGAAGCTGGCAAGTACATCCCGGAAAAACTTTGATCCGGGAGGGCTAAATCCCCGGTCCAGATGCTGCATAAACACAACCACTTCTCCATCTTGAAGTTTAGGAGGGTTCTCAGTGCCAGGGACTCGCTAATGAATGATTTCCTTCTTGGCTAAAGCGCCAGTCAGAACATACCCAGTAAGTTGCTCTTCTTTGATCCGGGAGGGAACCCAATTGCAGGAAGAAAACTGTTTGGCCATTTTTGATGACAAACTGTAAAGAAAGTTCAAATGCCGGTTCACGGTTCAAGATTGATATGCATAAACCGGTGTCAAGCCGGGGGATTCAGTCAAGGCATATGTACATGTTAAACCAGATACTATGTTCAGGTAAAGTTGGCGGTTTAAGTGAGGGCTAATGGTACCTGGCGGATTATCATTTTCTAAAAGTTAAACCACCTACAGTGGAAGAAGCAGATCCAAAATTCATTAAGTGCTGAAGAAACAGGTTTCACAAGATGGTGCTATAATTTTGGATCTATCGCGGCCTGGTAAAGAAAATTTTTTGAGCCCTAAAAATGACAACGGTAGAACACCAACAGTCCAGATGGGATCTATCCAGGAACAACAAGATGCTATGGCAGGGCAGATTAAAACTATGGCTTCGGCCGCGAAAAGAAGCTGTCAGGCTTAGCTAGATTCAATGAGATAGTAAGGGAAAGCAGATGAGCACCGATGAACGCTGATGAACACCGAAGAACCATGGAACCCTAATGCAGATCTAATAGTCGAGAAGGGGAGTACTTACCAGGGCTGCGTGGCGGCGGAGGAGTGTCGCAAGGTTTCTGGTCAAGAACAGGTTGATGCAGCGGCCTGGTTAGTGCAGACGCAAAGATCGACGGCGGCGGCGGTGCTCGGGCTCTTCGGGGTCGAGAGGAGGAAGAAGATGCGAAGAGGCAAGGGGGAAAATGGAAAGGACCCCTGGTTTATTTATAAAGACAAAGGGATAAGTGGCAAGCGCGGGAATCGAGGAGTCAAAAATCGGATAACTGATACAGCTGACGCCTTGATCTTCGGAGATCAATTAATAAACAAGAAATCTTTATGAGTTTTTTACGCAGATGACGTCATGGAGGTTTAAGGTGCCTCAAGAAGATGACATTACGGCGGTTTACAAGGACAATATGAAGATGCTCAAATGAGAATTTTTCTAAATTGAAGATTGACATGAACAAAGTTCAAATCAATGTGGGCCTAATGTTGGGGATATGACTACTGGGTTAAACCGCCCAGGAGGGGCCGGATTACACTCATAAGGAGTCTTGTACAAGAGCTCGTGAAGATGAAGGCTATGGCGCTTTAACTATGAAGACTTAGAGGCCCAGAGCCCAATGGCGGATTAGGGCCCATGATAGTAAACCGCCATAGAGGTATAACTTGTATTGTAAGTCAGGAAAAGGAGAAAGTGAGGCAGACACTTGTATGAGCCGGCCTCAGGATTCTGTAGACCGGTCGGGCTTCAACCTGTGTATATATAGGGACGACCTGGCGGCGGTTCAGGGACAAGAAACAACAACTTGAGAGATAGGTAAAGCGGATTCGCTCCCTGCTCATCGAGTTCAATCAATCCCACAACAACTGGATCGTAGGATTTTACCTTCACCGCAAGGGGCCGAACTAGTATAAACTCCCCATGTCCTTTGTTCCGGTTTAACCCCTTCAAGCTAATCTCATTGCGATGGCTCCACGACTAAGTCCTTTTGTTAGGACATCTGACGTGATATTTCCACGACAATGGCTATGGTTTCCTAGTCATGGACGTGAGTTGTCATTTGGTAACTAGATCACATCATTAAGAGATGATGTGATGGAAAAGACCCAAACTATTATCGTAGCATATGGTCGTGTCAATTTTATTGCTATCGTTTTCTAGATGTCAAGTATATGTTCCTATGACCATGAGATCATGCAACTCACTGACAGTAGAGGAGTACCTTGTGTGTACCAAACGTTGCAACATAACTGGGTGACTATAAATGTGCTCTATAGGTATGTTCGAGGGTGTCTGTTGAGTTGGCATGGATCAAGACTGAGATTTGTCACTCCGTATGACGGAGAAGTATCTTAGGGCCTAGTCGGTAATACAACATCACAATAAGCTTGCAAGCAATGTGACCAATGAGTTAGTCACGAGATCTTGTATTATGGAACGAGTAAAGAGACTTGCCGGTAATGAGATTGAACTGGTATGGAGATACCGACGATCGAATCTCGGGCAAGTAACATACCGATAGGCAAAGGGAACTGCATGCGGAATTAATTGAATCCTTGACGTCGAGGTTCGACTGATAAGATCTTCGTAGAATATGTAGGAACCAATATGGGCATCCAAGTCCCGCTATTGGTTATTGACCGTAGAGGTGTTCGGTCATGTCTGCATAGTTTTCGAAACCGCAGGGTCTACACACTTAACGTTTGGTGACGATATAAGTATAGTTGAGTCTTTATGGTGGTTGATATATACGTCTCTAGCGTATCTATAATTCATAAAGTATTCATGCCATGTTTACAATAATTTTATATGGTCTTGTTATGATTTGCATTGAACTAACACGGACTAATGTTGTTTTCAGCAAAACTACCGTGGTCGTGTTTTTTGTGCAGAAATGGAAGTTGTCCAAATGAGCTGAAACTTTTTGAAATTTTTTTTGAAACAAAAGACACCCCCGAAGCTTCATGGAAGGACTAGAAGGTGAAGGGGTAGGGCACAAGACACCGGGGCGCGACTGGTGGGCCCGGCTTGCCCGATGGGTTGTGCTCACCTCGAGGCCCATCTTCACGTGAAACCAATGCCAAAAAATACTATAAATAGAGAAACCATCAGAAGTAACCCTAGATCGGAAGTTCCGTCACCGCCAGCCTCTGTAGCCACGAAAAACAAATTTAGACCCTGTTCCGGCACTCCGCCGGAGGGGAAGATCATCACCGGTGGCCATCTTTATCATCCCGGCGGCCACCATGATAAGGAGGGAGTAGTCCACCCTCGGGGCTGAGGGTTTGTACCAGTAGCTATGTGTTTAATCTCTCTTTCTCTCTCTCTCTCTCTCTCTCTCTCTCTCTCTCGTGTTCTGGATGGCACAATCTTGATGTATCGCGGGCTTTGTTAATATAGTTGGATCATATGGTGTTTCTCCCTCTCTATCTTGTTGTGATGAATTGAGTTTTCCCTTTGAGATTTCATTTTATCGGATTGAATATTTTTATGATTTGAGAGCACTTGATATATGTCTTGCATATGAATACCCGTGGTGACAATGGGGTATTATATTGATTCACTTGATATATGTTTTGTCACTCAACTTGTGGATTCCCGAGGTGACATTGGGGTAATCTACGCATAGGGGTTTATGCACGTTCTTGTCTTTGTTTCTCCGGTAGAAATCTCGGGGCACTCTTTGACGTTCTTTGTGTTGGATTGAGTATTATGAATCTGAAATTATTTGGTGTTATTTAGTACGAACTCTTGGATAGATTGATCGGAAAGAATAGCTTCAAGGTGGTTTCATACCCTACAAACAATTTCTTCTTATGTAATCCGCTAGATAGGAACTTTGGAGTGATTCTTCATCGCACGTTGAGGGATGGTTATATGATCCAATTATGTTAGCATTGTTGAGAGATTGCACTAGCAAAAGTACGGACCCTAGGCCTCATTTTCAAGCATTGCTATACCATTAATGCTCCGTTTTATCAATTGCTACCTTGCTGTTTTTTATTGTTCTTATTACAAAAATCAATATCTACTATCCATATTACACTTGTATCACCATCTCTTCGCTGGACTAGTGCACCTATACAATTTGCTATTGTATTTGGTGTGTTGGGGACACAAGTGACTTTTTATTATTTGGTTGCAGGGTTGTTTGAGAGAGACCATCTTCATCCTACGCCTCCCATAGATTGATAAATCTTAGCTCATCCACTTGAGGGAAAATTGCTACTGTCTTACAGAACTCTGCGCTTGGAGGCCTAACACGTGTCTACAAGAATTAAGTTGCGTAGTAGACATCAAGCTCTTTTCTGGCGCCGTTGCCAGGGAGGTGAGTGCATGAAGGTATATCTTTAGATCTTGCAATCAAATCTTTTAGTTTCTTGTTTTATTACTAGTTTGGTTTATAAAAGAAAGCTACATTAAAATAATGGAATTGAGGTTGCATCATATTATTGATCATCTTCATAATATCTTTCTTGAAAATGATGGATCGAAAAATTGTGCTCAATTGTCAGAAGAAGAAGTCAATAAAATGTTTGGCACAAAATATTTGAATGATGAGCATGATTGCAATGTTGTTTGTATGAATTCTTTGAAAATCCAAAATGCTAACGATGATTGCACAAGTCATGACAAACATGTTTCTTACAAGCATGCCAATTTTTGTGGAGTGCATAAAGTTAATGAATACGTGTGTTATAGGGAAGATAGATTTTGTAAGAAGCATAAACATGATAGAACCAATTCTTTGCTCAAAGTGATAGATGAATTTGCTACAAAATTATGCTCTCTTTGTCCTATTACTTGTGAACTTTGCAATAAAGTTGGTCACCTTAATTTCCAATGCATGCTTTTTCATGATCGAGTCGTGTCCAAATATTGCAATAACTTGATCACCCTTGAACTTTATAATGAGCTTTATCTATTTTGGCGGAGTGAAGAGTTGACACATAAAAAGAGTTGGTTTGAAGTATGACATTGAAACTAAGCTAAAGTATATCTATATGTTTTGCATGGTAAATCTCAATGAGAATGCTTATATTGCCAACTATAGAAAGATGGGAAAACCAATAGGATATAAAAGGAATACTAATGAAAGTGAAAATATTTCCCAATACCCTCCTAGTGTTTATTATGATGAATCAGGTAACGAGGAGGAGCTTCCTATCCAATCAATCTCTTCAACAAGAAGCTCGAAGAAATTAATCAAACCCACACATGATGTGGTGAAGAATAAGAAAAGAAGAAAGAATAGAGGAAAAAAGGTATCTCTCCCAAATAATGTTGCTCCTATTATTGTTGTGCCTCATGAAAATGAATCAAAAATAATTGTGGAAGATGATGCACTTGATGATGATATTGCTTCTATGTCTTATGGCACAATGTCCGAGAGCACTATTGATGATGATTTTGTTATTCCTATTACTTGTTGTGATGATTATGATTGGGAAGATAATGATACTTCTTATAATCTTGGAAATCTTTTTGGCGCCAACTTGGGAAATTATGATGATAGCAATTGTTATACCGTTGGTGCTATTCATAATTTTAATGATGAGAGTGATTATGTTTATGATATGCCAAGCCACAAGCTTGGGGATGCTATGTTTGATGAGAATGCCATGTTTGAAAATTTATTTGCTTCAATTAATGTTTGTCCCATACTTGGGGATCATATGCTTAATGAAGATGATCTTTTTAGTCCCCCTACTTTGAATGATCAAATTTTCTATGATGATTGCATGCCTCCTATCTATGCTGAGAATAAAGTTGCTACTTATGATGATCATTGTGCTGATACTTATGTTATAAAAAGTAGTGCTAATTATTTTCATAATTTTGAATATCCCTTTACTGAACATTACTCTCTTAATGTGGAAACAATTTTCAGTATTCGAGTTTCATATGATACTCCCACTATTGTGAATGAGAATAAAATTGCTTATATGGAGAGTGATAAATTTTCTATGCTTTTGGATCATGAAAAGAATGCTTTATGTGATGGTTATATTGATGAATCTATTCATGATGCTACTGAAAATTGTTATGAGAGAGGAAATTATGATTCATGATGTTCTCTTTATGTTTCAATTCTTATCTTTTATGCGAGCATCATTGAAATCATCATTGAGGGAGTCCTGGATTAGGGGGTGTCCGGATGGCCGGACTATGACCTTTGGCCGGACTCCTGGACTATGAAGATACAAGATTGAAGACTCCGTCCCGTGTTCGGATGGGACTTTCCTTGGCGTGGAAGGCAAGCTTGGCGATACGATATGAAGATCTCCTTCCATTGTAACCAACTCTGTGTAACCCTAGCCCTCTCCGGTGTCTCTATAAACCGGAGAGTTTTAGTCCGTAGGACGAACAACAATCATACCATAGGCTAGATTCTATGGTTTAGCCACTCCGATCTCGTGGTAGATCTACTCTTGTACTACCCATATCATCAATATTAATCAAGCAGGAGTAGGGTTTTACCTCCATCGAGAGGGCCCGAACCTGGGTAAAAACATCATGTCCCTTGTCTCCTGTTACCATCCGCCTAGACGCACAGTTCGGGACCCCCTACCCGAGATCTGCCGGTTTTGACACCGACATTGGTGCTTTCATTGAGAGTTCGCTGTGTCGTCACCATCAGGAAGGATGCCGCATCCCGTCTTTAAAGACGGCGTCGTTGCTAAAGGAGTTTTGGCTGTCGGCCAAACTCTCCGGCTAGGCAGGTTTTTGATGACCGCCAGTCCGGCCGCCGCGCCAACGATGACCTCTCAGGCCATCGAAAGAAATCTTCACATCAGCTCGGAGCTCACCGAGCAGTTAGATCCGATGGAGCTCTTCTCCCTGAACGAACTCTTGGATCGATCGCGGCCCTGGGAGTCGCTACTGATTACGACCAGATTGGGCTTAAACCTGATCAGAGAGAGATCGACTCTCCCCATATCACCCACCATGTTGAAGTGGTGGAAGAACAATGCGGCGAGTCTTCGCCCTCCCTAAGGACCAGATGCGTCCGGATTCCCTATCCCTCTAAGCCGGAAACCCGCGGAGGGGAGGATGTCGCCCGAACCCTGAACCTAAAGTCAGGCAGTAGGCCCGATTCATTGAATAATATCCGAGAAAGCAAGCTTCCGAATTCAGAAACCGCTCGGCCCCTGAATCTTACATCGGGCAGGGTTACGGATTTATTTCCACCCACCCACCCAACTATACGGGATTTATCCCTAATACGGCAAGAGTCCAGAGAAACAGTACACCACTACTGGGCCAGATTCCTCCTGGTTATGAACAGGATAAAGGACTGCCGCGAGAGAGAAGCAATTTCACTCTTCCTTAACAACTGCACGGACATCGGAATCCTCAACGCCATAAGTCGCCGCGAAATTACACGATTCGACGACTTGACATCCATAGTACGAAAGTACTGCGCGATTGAAAGCGTTCGGAAAACCGAAGATAAATTGTAGGACAATCCGGCCCCAAATATAACACGAGTCCGAAAGAAAAGGGTGCATTATCGCCAGGCATCTGAGCCAAACATCAAAAAAAAACCTCTATAGGGTACGGGACCGTATTGGAAGGATGGCTCAATGGACCCTGTAGAATTCATAATTCAGGGAAAGCCACACCAACGCACAGCCTCAGAGCATGTTGGATACTACGGCAGGTAGCCAGAAGCGGCGAGGAGCTTTTAACTCCAGCACCCGAAGAATACCTCCCCAGTACGGTGTCGACAGTTTTCGAGACATTCACATCAAACAATGCAAGGAAACGAACGCTCCGCAACCTTGACGAAGTCTACCAAGTAGCAACAATAAACCCATGGAGTGACACGGCTATCACCTTTAACGCCAGTGACGAACCTAAATTCCGGACAGCCCGGGCACCAGCCGCATTGGTCCTCTGTCCGATAGTGGACGACTTCCGACTTACAAAGGTACTCATGGACGGCGGCAGCGGACTCAACCTCATCTATGAGGAAACCCTGCGAAAAATGGAAATTGACTGGAGCTGCATTGAGCGAAGCAACACAACTTTTAGGGGAATAATCCCAAGCCAGGAAGCGTGCAGTTCAGGAAAAATCACACTGGATGTGGTGTTCGGCACGCTGGACAATTACAGATCCGAGGAGGTCACGTTTCAAGTGGCCCCATTCAGCAGCGGCTACCACGCTTTGCTAGGGCGAGAAGCATTTACAATTTTACAAGCCATACCCCATTGCGGGTACATGAAGCTCAAAATGCCCGGTCCCAACGGAATCATCACTCTCGCAAGTGATCCGGACATAGCGCTCTGCGCTGAAAACAAGACAGCCGCACTGGCCCTGGAGGCATTATCTGAGGCCCTAGCGGCCGAGGAGTTAACGACGTTGCGCTCCATGGTGGACAGGGACGACGTGATACTAGACAAGAGATCCAAGTCCACCTCTTTTAAACCGGCGGACGAAATAGTCAAATTCCATGTCCATCCAACGGACCCTACAAAAACGGCCTCCATCGGGGCACAATTAAAACCCGATGTAGACGCCGCACTCAGAAAATTTCTACGAGAAAATTGGGACATTTTCGCCTGGCACCCCTCGGATATGCCAGGAATCCCACGCAGGCTGGCTGAGCACAGCCTGAACATCATAAAAGGGTTTAAACCCGTCAAGCAGACCCTACGGCGCTTTTCCGAACCTAAGAGACAAGCCATGGGAGAGGAGCTAGCAAAACTGCTGGGAGCCGGGTTCATCAGAGACATAAATTATCCGGACTGGCTAGCAAACCTGGTGATGGTACCAAAGAAGGACAAATCTTGGCGCCTATGTGTCGATTTCAAAGACCTAAACAAGGCCTGTCCAAAGGACCCTTTCCCACTCCCTCGAATCGATCAAATCATCGATGCCACTGCAGGACACGACTCATTGTGTTTGCTCGATGCATACTCTGGCTACCATCAAATCAAGATGGTAGAGTCAGACCAGGCCGCAACGGCATTCATCACCCCGTACGGCCCATTCTGCTTCAACACGATGCCCTTCGGGCTCAAAAACGCCGGCGCAACATATCAGCGCATGATTCAGACATGTCTGGCCAACCAGATCGGCAAAACAGTCGAAGCATACGTAGACGACGTGGTCGTCAAAACAAAACACGTCGATACTCTAGTAGATGACTTGAGGCTCACGTTCGACAATCTCCGAACATATGACATTAAGCTCAACCCGGAAAAATGCATTTTCGGCGTACCAGCCGGAAAGCTCCTGGGCTTCATCGTATCCGGTAGAGGAATTGAAGCAAACCCAGCCAAGATCCGAGCTCTGTCACAATTAGATACCCCAAAGGACCTCAAACAAATACAAAAACTGACAGGATGCGTGGCGACTCTAAGCCGCTTTATCTCCCGCTTAGGAGAAAAAGGCATTACCCCTCTATCGCCTCCTACGGCGCACCGACCACTTCGAGTGGACGGAGGCCGCCACGGCCGGACTCGAAGAAATAAAAGCCATATTGGCAAAAAATCCAGTCCTGGCCGCGCCCAACATGGGCGAACCAATGCTATTATACATCGCGGCAACCCATCAAGTTGTCAGCGTGGTGCTCGTCGTCGAACGAGAAGCGAACAGACACAAGTTTCCCCTCCAAAAACCAGTGTACTACGTGTCCACTGTGCTAACTCCATGCAAGTCACGGTACCCGCATTATCAAAAGATAGCATACGCGATGTTCATGGCATCCCGGAAGCTGCGACACTACTTTCAAGAGTGCTCCATAACAGTGGCATCCGAAGTACCCCTTAATGACATTATAAACAACCGCGACGCAATGGGCCGGATTGCCAAATGGGACATCGAGCTCCTCCCATTTGATATAACCTACAAGCCAAGGCGAGCTATTAAGTCGCAGGTTTTGGCCGACTTCATTGCCGAATGGACTGAAGCCGAACTCCCTAAATAATACGGCGCATACTCCAACTGGATCATGCACTTCGACGGCTCCAAAATTTTGGCTGGCCTGGGGGCTGGCGTCGTCCTGACGTCCCCAATCGGGGACACAGTCCAATACGTACCTCAGATAATGTACACGGATTCAAACAACGCAGCCGAATACAAGGCCCTTTTACATGGCCTCCGAATGGCAGTCTCCATGGGCATTCAGCGCCTAGAGGTCCACAGGGATTCAAATCTCGCAATATCCCAAATAAATGGAGACTTTGACGCCAAGGACCCGAAAATGGCAGCTTACCACAACGCCATCTTAAAGATGTCAGCTCGGTTTGAGGGGCTCGAATTTCATCACATAGCCCGGGAAAATAACCAAGCAGCAGACGTGTTGGCACGCATCGGCGCCAAGCGCGAGGCCGTCCCTCCCAACATCTTCCTAGAAAGTCTGTTCAAGCCATCTGTATCATGGGACGGAGAATCCGGAAACAATAGCCCGGATGCAACTACACCGCCCCTCACCGAGCATCCTGACACAATTGGGGGCTACGCCAACGAAACAACGTCGTCAGCCCACGAAGTAATGGCAGTCATTGCCCCTTGGACAGAGCCATTCCTAGCCTACCTAACTAGGCAGGAACTTCCCGAGGACCAAAACGAGGCCCGCTGCATAGTGTGGCGATCTAAAGCCTAAAAAGTCCACGAGGGAGAGCTTTACAAGAAAAGCACAACCGGAGTCCTTCAAAGGTGTATCTCCGAAGAAGAAGGACGAGACCTTTTGGCTGAAATCCATGCCGGACTTGGCGGGCACCACGCCGCAGCCCGGGCCCTTATAAGCAAGGCCTTCCGTACCGGATTTTATTGGCCAATGGCCCGGGCAGACGCTCAGGACTTAGTGCAACGATGTGTTGGTTGACAGTTATTCGCCAACCAAAGCCACATGCCGCCTACCGCCCTACAAACTATACCCATTACCTGGCCTTTCGCGGTCTGGGGGCTTGACATGGTCGGACCCCTTAAAGGAGGAACCCACAAGCAAAAATACCTACTGGTCATGGTGGACAAATTCACCAAATGGATAGAAGCCAAGCCTGTAAAGACGGCCGAATCCGGACCAGCGATAGACTTCCTTTCTGGGGTTGTACACTGTTACGGTGTCCCCCACAGCATCATAACCGACAATGGCACAAACTTCACGGCCAATGAAGTCAAACTTTGGTGCAAAAACATGGGCATCAAGCTCGACTACGCTTCAGTCTATCACCCTCAAACTAACGGTCAAGTCGAACGGGCCAACGGTCTCATTATGAGCGGCATCAAACCCAGACTAGTGCGATCCCTCAAGGAATCTGACACGCACTGAATAGAGGAGCTTGACTCCGTATTCTGGGGGCTGCGGACCACGCCGAATCGCACTACCGGATTCACACCATTATTTATGGTATACGGCGCAGAGGCAATACTGCCATGCGACATAATCCATGACTCACCTCAAGTGCGCATGTACGAAGAAAGAGAAGCCGAGCTCGATCGGCAGGACAGCTTGGACGCATTGGAAGAGGAGCGCGACGTGGCAAAGGCTCGTTCCGCATTCTATCAATAGCAGGCTCGAAGATATCAAAGTAGAGAAGTACGGACCAAAACATATAACGTTGGCGAACTAGTTCTACGCCTGCCAGACAAGAAAAAGGATAAATTAAAGCCCAAATGGGAGGGCCCCTTCATCATCGACCAAGTACTGACCGGCGGAGCGTACCGTCTGCGAGGCGCATCGGACAACCGACTCGAGCCGAACCCATGGAATGCAGCACGCCTACGAAGGTTCTACGCCTAGCGCCGGACTCCGTGTTCGTCTCCTTCCCTCGTCCCTTTGTTTTATTTTTTGTTTTTATTTTTGGCAGTCCGGGATTTTGTTCCTTCTCCCTCCCCCTTTTTTCTCACAAGCCCTTAGGGGCTCGCATGTGCAATATTCGCACACACCCGACGCGCTACCTGCGCTCACAATCCCTGGGGGCTTCTCTACCAAGAAGTTTAAAACGGGCCTCACGCCCAAAACATGTTTAATGCTTCCGCATGAACCTTTTATACACCATTATATGCATCGATATGACTTAAGTTTTGGCCAAGCTGGGTTGCCTGGCTCCTGTGCTTACCCCTACATTCCCGTTCGTTCGGCTAGGTGGTAAAGGGAGCACCTCTGTGATTGTTACTGCCGGGTCAGCCGGATGTGTACCTCAGACTGGGTGAAGCCGAAAGCTAGCGTTCTTAAGGGAATATTCAGTCGGTGAGCTAAAAGATGATCTTTCGTATTTACTTTTTTGCCCCCAGATGCTTTTCTGCTCTTTCTGGCAGTTCGGACATGCACTTTAGGGCATGCCTCCCAGGGAAAGGAACCCCTAACAGAACTATTCTCTCTGGAAGATGTTTCTTACTAACCATGTAATATAACATAACTAGTTGGGCACTTGTCTGCTAAAGCACTTATGACCCCTACGCCTTGTCTCCATGCATGCCCCGGTTCTTACATAACCAAGAGGGTATTCGGACACACTCCAGACTATAGGGTCCAGAGGTCGAAGCAAAAAGGTCCGCAATGACAAACGATCTACAATCCGGCTAGAGGACATTTTTATGTCATTTTTACATAGTCAATCCGACTCGGCATATTCTTCTTCAATGCCATCTAATAGGCGGTCTAATTTATAGTCCTGTTGGGAATACTTTGCAGCCAGCTCCACCTGACCATATGCCAAGCTGACCGGGATCTCCTTTCCGTCCGGACCTATAGGGCCGACCTTGGCCATGTGGTTTGGGTCAGCCTTCGTGTACCGAGTCTTCACCATGGCCCAGGCCTCCCTGGCACCTTGACAGCAAGCCGATATCTTCCATAACTGGAAGCGCTGCCGCACTCCCTCCAGCTTCTTGGCAAGCTCCTCAAGGCCTTCGGGCACGGAGAGGGATGGCCACATAGCCTGGATGACGCCTCACATTGCCTGCCGAACTCGCTCGTGTAGTTGCAACAGCTCGGGAAGATGGTCTCCCGATGAACCGGGCATTTACTCCGCCGGACGACCCGTCAGCAGACCTATAGACATAGCTCTGTCAATCGACTTCCTCGCCGAATTCTTTTTTCAAAGATTCGTTCAAGCACTTACTAAAAATGCCGCATCGAAGTCGCCGATTCTCCTTCATGGTAGAAGACAGCTGAATGCGAACATCTTTCAGTTCCTCCCTAGCTGGGTATTGGCGTCTTGAAGCTTGTTCTTCTCTTGCCTCACCCTCGTCAGCACATTCTCGCCAGCCTTTTGTTGGCGTAGGATTTGTTGCTGGTCCGGATTTGCTCTGGCCTCATCTGCATTATTATAGTCAGGGTTGCACGCCTGCCGCATTTCAAAACGGAGGTACCTTTCGAAGCACATATTACCTGCGGGCGTCCCCTTGACATTCTCTGAAGCGGCCAATGCGACCGCGAGCTGAGCCTTGCACTCTTCGAGCTCCTGGGACAATTGCGTGTTCTTCTTTGTAAGACACTGCATAGCACATGATCCTTCAAACAGTTATCTTCACTGTTTCAAGTCTCGGGGGCTACTGACATATATAACCTTCAATTCTACTCACCTGTATGTCTTTCACATACTGCTCCGTGGCTCTGGCTAGACCATTTTGAGCAGCACAGAGATACGCATCTCCTGTATTAAAGGCGTCCAACGCCTCTGGGGGAAAACACGCGTCACGGAGAATAGTCCGGCGACGCCTGTGGTTTAGGGCACTCTCCACCTCTGAATTAGTGGCAGATAGCCCGTCGGCGCCCTCTGACGGAGGAGCGCCCGAGGCGCGTCCCGTGTCCTCCTCCGCTTCCGGACCCGGCCTCGAACCTTGGCCGGTGGACATAGTCCGGCAGGCTCTCTTCTTTCTAAGAAAATGATGAGCATTAGTAGGACTCAAGGGCATAAACCCTAGGCGTTAAATCCGCACACCATACCGTTGCTCCGGAATCTCAATCTGGTCCGCACTTCTTTTTCGCCCGCCTGGTTTTAGCGGCCCTTGTTGGCTGCCCACCGTGGGCTCGGCCTTCCGCCTCAAGGATTTACCCCGCGAAACATTGTTAGTGCACGGCATACAAGATAAAACATGAGAATACTGGGACTTCGGTCTTTGTTACCTTGGAGGCTGGAAGTAGTCTGGGATAGTCGGCCGGGATGGCCACTAAAGAGTTATCCTTGCTCAATTGATGAAATACTCCATCAACCAACTCCACGCATAAGTCCGGATCTTCTTGGGAGTCCCGATCGAGGGACCGTTCCGGATCCTCGGGTTGTGGAGCAGAGCTGTTTATTTCCTTCACAGCCTGGCGCAGCTCCTGCGTTTAAACATTACTAGTCTAAGTACTCAACTACAGGAATTTCGAAAACGGATAGGCAAGTGAAAGTGTCCGCTCACCTAACTAGGAGGATTGTACATAGAGAATCCGCCTTCCGGGTTGACGCGGAGGAATTCTTCCTCTTCCCCTTGTACAAAGCGGATAAGATTCTCGCTAAAGTGGCGGCCGAATCTGGCCCCTTGCGACCGCACCGGGTAGCATCATCCTCCCCGTTGAAATCCCACATGGGGTGGCCTCTGTATTGAAGCGGCTGCACCCCTGCGTGATGCATATGGCCATGACCTTGATCATGGTCAGTCCAGAATGAGCCAACAACCTTATCCGGCTCATCAGGTACATGATGTCCCTGTCAGCTTCCCTCTGAGGGTTCCGTGGGCGCCAACTCAGGCGCTTCTTCAACGGGGCATTATTGAACTCGGGGAGGCCGATCTGTACAGGGTCCGGTAGGGGGATGTCATCTATATAAAACCATTCCGAGGGCCTATCTTCGGACACCCTCTTTGGGGTGCCGGATAGATATCCGGTCCCGGCGATGCGCCATAGTTCGGCTCCGCCCACTTGATAAATAGACCCCTCCTGAGAATGAGGCACCAGGCAAAACAACCTCTTCCACAGAGCGAAATGGGCCTCAACACCCAAGAACAGCTCGCAGAGGGCCACGAAGCCCGCAATGTGCAGAATGGAGGCGGGCGTGAGGTTGTGTAGCTGGAGGCTGTAGAACTCCAGCAACCCTCGAAGAAACGGATGAATTGGAAATCCGAGTCCTCTCACCAAATAAGGGACTAGGCATACCCACTCTCCTCGAGAGGGATTGGGGACGCTCTCCGCCTGCTCTCCGTCACTATAGGTAGCAATCCCGGCTCGAAATGGGACCATATATGCTGGGGGGAGAAGCCCCTTGGACTGAAGCACTACTAGCTCGCTATGCGGGACGGAACACCGCCCCCAATCTCCGGGCCGAGCGCTGGAGGGGCGAAAGGAGGAGCTGCACCGACCGGCCATGGTGGAATGGATCTCTGTCGAAGGCGCTGAAATCTCGCGGAGGGAAGATGGTGTGAATTGGATCTAAATCCCCGTCTCTTTTATGGGCGGCTCATTAACGGAACCAAGGGGGTAATTGAAAAAATCCCCTGACTTTTCGCATTCGTTTGACACGTGGAAGATGGTCATTATGGGGCACAGAAGCAGAGGAGGGCAGCACGCACTAGAAGCAGGACACTATTCGACGGATACAGAGAATTTGCGGGAGAACCCGCCTTGCAATGCCGAAGACAACTTGCGCGCCGGACTCAACGTCATTGAAGCCTGGTTTGGGGGCTACTGAGGGAGTCCTGGATTAGGGGGTGTCCGGATGGCCGGACTATGACCTTTGGCCGGACTCCTGGACTATGAAGATACAAGATTGAAGACTCCGTCCCGTGTCCGGATGGGACTTTCCTTGGCGTGGAAGGCAAGCTTGGCGATACGATATGAAGATCTCCTCCCATTGTAACCAACTCTGTGTAACCCTAGCCCTCTCCGATGTCTATATAAACCGGAGAGTTTTAGTCCGTAGGACGAACAACAATCATACCATAGGCATGATTCTAGGGTTTAGCCACTCCGATCTCGTGGTAGATCTACTCTTGTACTACCCATATCATCAATATTAATCAAGCAGGAGTAGGGTTTTACCTCCATCGAGAGGGCCCGAACCTGGGTAAAAACATCGTGTCCCTTGTCTCCTGTTACCATCCGCCTAGACGCACAGTTCGGGACCCCCTACCCGAGATCCGCCGGTTTTGACACCGACAATCATGCCTAGCTAAAAGACATTAAATAAAAGTGCTTGTTGGGAGACAAACCAACACTTACACTTATTGTTTTTGTGTATTCACATGATTAGGCTACTGTAGTAATCATTTTTTATTGCTTTTGTTTCAATAAAGTGCCAAGTATAGCCTTTGGGATAGCGTGGATGATAGTTGACTTGATTCTGTTCAAAAACAGAAACTTCTGCATTCAGTCCAGGAATTTCTAAAATTCACTAGAACGTGCTTTTGATCTGAATTTTCTTACAGGTGATATATATACAAATTCCCTATGTTTTCCTAATTTTTTAGAATTTTTGGAGTAGCAGAAGTATGGTTGGAGTATAGATTACTACATACTGTTCTGTTTTTGACAGATTCTATTTTCAATGCATAGTTTGCTTGTTTTCTAGTTTCTATGGCTTATATTGCTCAATATAAATTGTGGAAATGATATACTATAGTGGTTACTGTGTGGAAACAATTATGAATCTTGTCTTTGACAGTACCAAAGTGAAATGGTTTGCTCTTTATCATACTAACCTATCTTGCGAAGTTCCGTTAAGTTTTGTGTGATTGAAGTTTTCAAGTTTTGGGTGAGATGTCAATATGAGGAGAATAAGGAGTGACAAGACCCTATGCTTGGGGATTCCCAAGGCACCCCAAGGTAAATATTCAAGGAAGATCCAAGCAACTAAGCTTGGGGATTCCCCGGAAGGCATCCCCTCTTTCGTCTCCAACATTATCGGTAACCTCACTTGGAGCTACATTTTTATTCGTCACATGATATGTGTTTTGCTTGGAGCGTCATTTTTTTTGTTAGGACTTGATTGATGTTACCTAGAATAATGTTTTGAATCTTTATTTTCAATAAAAATGTCAAGGATAGCCTTTACCATGCTTATTTTGCAAGTCTACATGTTGCTGTTTCAAAACAGAAAGTTTATCGCTGTTGCAAAAATTCCCAAGAAAAGTTAGAATGTGTTAAAATGTTTAAATTTTTTGCAAAATAATCTCTGATAAATTTTCTATAGTGTGGTAAATTTTTAGAATTTTGGGAGTTACGGAAGTATGATTGTTCTTTCATTCTTTACAGACTGTACTGTTTTGGCAGATTGTTGTTATGGTTGCATTGTTTGCATATGTTTGCTTGTTTAATGATTCTGTTTGTGGATAGGAGTATTAAATATGCATAGTAATTTAGTATGCAATGTTAAATAATAATTTTAGTGATTTGCTACAATAGAGAATGATAATGTTTTGCATTGATTTATACTAACATATCTCACGAGTTCTTGTTGAGTTTTATGGGGATGAAGTTTTTAAGAGCCGAACACAGATTCACTCCCAATGAGGTCTGTGTCATCGGACCCTCGGATTTGTTTCCGGCCATAGGCTCCAAACCGCGTGCATCCGTGCCTATCGGATCTAACTAGGCACCGATCATGGAGTTTAGCTCCATGGATATCTTTTAACACTCGCCCTTGGGCGACATGCTAAACTCATTAAAATATCTCTCCCTGTCAGGAGACTCTTGGCCGAACTATGTCCGGCTTGAGTGGGAAGCGAACGACGAAGGAATTCGTTACCCACCCACCACCCACTTAATAGCCATTGTCGATGACTTAACCGACATGCTTGATTTCAACTCCAAAGACATCGATGGTATGGACGACGATGCCGGAGAAGAGCAGGAACCAACGCCCACAGGACGCTGGACAGCCACCTCATCATATGACATATATATGGTGGACACGCCCACAGAAAACAATGGCGAGGATCAAAAGGATGCGACAGAGGGTAATCCTCTCGAGAAGCAGCCGAAGCGCCGACGTTAGCGGCGCCGCTCTAAACCACGCCAGGGTAGAAACAGTGATACCGGCACAAGGGATAATAGCACTCCGGGTGATGCCGAAGACGAAAACAATCCCGCCCAGCCAAGCTTCGAACAGGCCGGATGGGAGGATGGGCAAGCTAGCCCTGATGAACAGGCAATGGATGAAGACTCGGAGGACGAAAATTACATGCCCCTCTCCGAAGAAGAGGTGAGCGTCGGAGATGACGAATTTACCGTGCCTGAGGATCCCGTCGAGCAGGAGCGCTTCAAGCGCCGGCTTATAGTCACTGCAAAGAGCCTGAAGAAAAAACAGCAGCAGCTTCAAGTTGATCAAGATCTGCTCACTGACATATGGACTGAGGTCCTGGCGGTCGAGGAATACGGACTTGAGCACCCAACCAAAAGTTACCCAAGGCGCAGGTTGTTACCTCAATTTGAGGACAAGGCACTAGAGCCTATACTACCAGCACAGGATGCGGCTGACCGACCACCTCGTGGCCGAGACAAAGCGGCGTATCAGCCCGAACACCAGCCCACACCCTGTCATAGAACAAATAAAAACACGAAGGCCCAGGGCTACACGCATGACCTACAGTCCAGATCGATCTACGGATAACGGGGGCACGCCCCAACGCGTGACGACGACCGCCACGCCAGATATACTAAATACAAATCCGTCCGAGCCGAATACAACAGACCAGACTCATCCGAACTGTGTCGCGATGTAGCCCGGCATAGAGGCGCCGCACACCCCCTATGCTTCACTGACGAAGTAATGGAGCATGAATTCCCAGAAGGGTTTAGACCCGTGAACATCAAACCATATGATGGGACAACAGACCCCGCGGTATGGATCAAAGATTTCCTTCTCCACATTCACATGGCCTGCGGCGATGATCTACATGCCATCAAGTACCTCCCACTAAAACTCAAGGGACCAGCTCGGCATTGGCTGAATAGTCTGCCGGCAAACTCCATTGGTAGTTGGGAGAACCTAGAAGAAGCATTCCTTGACAACTTCCAGGGAACTTATGTGCGACCACCGGACGCTGATGACTTAAGTCACATAACCCAACAGCCCGGAGAGTCAGCTAGGAAATTCTGGACTCGGTTCTTAACTAAAAAAACCAAATCGTCGACTGTCCGGATGCTGAAGCCCTATCGACCTTTAAGCATAACATCCATGACGAGTGGCTTGCGTGACACCTCGGCCAAGAGAAGCCGAAGTCCATGGCAGCCCTTACGACACTTATGAACCCCTTTTGTGCGGGCGAGGATAACTAGTTGGCTCGTAGCAACAACACATCAAGAAATCCTGTCACTTCAGACGCCAGAGATAGCAACGGCAAGCCCCGGCGCAACAGACACAAGCGTCGCAATAATGGCGATAACGCCGAAGACACGGCCGTCAATGCCGGATTCAGTGGCTCCAAGTCTGGTCAATGGAAAGAGCCATTTAAAAGAAACAATCCGGGCCCGTCCAGTCTGGACCACATACTTGATCGCTCATGTCAAATCCACGACACCCCCGATAAACCAGCCAACCACACCAACAGAGAATGTTGGGTATTTAAACAGACCGGCAAGCTAAATGCTGAAAACAAGGAAAAGGGGTCGCATACTAATGACGACGAGGAACCCAGGCTACCGAACACAGGGGGACAGAAGAAATTTCCTCCCCAAGTAAAAACGGTAAATATGATATACGCCACCCATATTCCCAAGTGGGAGCGGAAGCGTGCACTAAGGGACGTCTACGCGATGGAGCCATTCACCCCAAAGTTCAACCCATGGTCTTCCTGTCCGATCACCTTTGATTGCAGGGACCATCCGACCAGTATTTGTCATGGCGGCTTAGCCGCACTGGTCCTTGACCCTATCATTGACGGATTCCACCTCACACGAGTCCTCATGGACGGTGGCAGCAGCCTGAATCTGCTTTATCAGGAAACAGTGTGCAAAATGGGTATCAATCCCTCAAGGATAAAACCCACCAAAACCACCTTCAAAGGTGTCATACCAGGTGTAGAGGCCTGTTGTACAGGCTCAATCACACTGGAAGTGGTCTCCGGATCCTCGGACAACTTCCGAAGCGAGGAGTTAATCATCGATATCGTCCCCTTCCGCAGTGGTTATCATGCACTGCTAGGACGAACCACATTCGCTCGATTCAATGGGGTGCCACACTATGCCTACCTCAAGCTCAAGATGCCCGGACCCCGCGGTGTTATAACAGTCAATGGAAATACAGAGCGCTCCCTCCGTACGGAGGAGCACACTGCGGCCCTTGCAGCAGAAGTACAGAGCAGCCTCCTTAGACAGACCCTCAATTTGGCAATAGAGCCCCCGGACACCGTCAAGGGAGTCCGAAGTACTCTACAACAGGATCGTCCAGCTTGTCCAGAGCTCGCCTAGCAATTCGGCCTCCGTCCTAGTCCCAGTCAAGCGATGAAATTTGTGCCGCACGTACATAATTACGCACTTAAAATAACATGGGCATAGACGGAGGCACAACTAGACCGTGGTCCACAATGCGGCTCAACCGCCCCGGGATCCACACCGTGGTCCACAATGCGGCTCAACCACCCCGGGATCCGCATACCTTCACCTTTTTTCTTTCTTTCAGGACCCTCTCTTCTCAAGGCTCTTCCGATAACCTGATTATCGAACCCATCACGGGACGGAAACACCAAGGAGGCAAGAAGCTTTGACGTACAAGGGAATCCCCAGGTGGTCTCTGGTAACGATCGCTATACCTGTTTTACATACCCACACGCAGCTCGCTCTTGGTTAGGGCATGTCAAATAGTCCTATTTGCTTATCACACTACTTGTATACAATGGAAAATAATTTACAGCGTCAGCTCATTACTTCATTTCCTTTTTCCTTCACTGTTTATTTATTACAAATCGCATCCGTACATTCTGGTACGTTCAATTCGTCAGGGGCTTAAGTGTACCCCATAACACGGCAAGAAAGTCCGAACACTTTCAACAGTGCGGCACCCCGAACTTATAGCATTATATGCATTAGCTCTGAATCATGTCTTGGGTCAATAGTTGGGTTGCCCGGCTCCTGTGCTTGCTACCCTACGATCTGCTATATCGGCTAGGGTAGTAAAGGGAGAACTACTTCGATTGTGTCCCGGTTCTTCCGGAAGAGCACCTCAGTAGAGAAAGCCGGAAACTGACTGTCATGATGCGGCGAGAGCTGGTTGTTGTTCGAGAGGTTTCAAATCCTTAAAGATTTTTTCCGCTTCATGCGAGGAATCGATCTTTGTCCAATTTAGGCGTGTATAGCGCCCCAAGTTTGGCCTTCCGAATACCAGGGGCTACGCCAAAATTTAAAATTATAGAACTTCTATGGCTAAGTGAGGGAGATAAAGTTGTATAGTTCGATTGCCTTGTTCGTTGCGCTAAACACCTCCTTAAAGGACCAAAAACTTGGATAGAGAGTGTTTAATTTATCCCAAACATCCCTGTACTAGTTATATGGGGGCAAAAGCCGACGACTGGCCAACTCTCAGATTTTGTAAACGGCCGCACATGAGGTTAAATTTTAAATCAAACAAGCATTATATTGCGCAAATGAAGTTGTTTCATATTACAGGATAAAATGAGTGCATTCATTCAAATATTACATCCTTAGTACATTGTTCTGCCACAAGGCGGGAGCCCTTCAGGACACTGTCATAATAAAAAAATTCGGGCTGGCGGTGCTCCTTGCCCTTCGGTGGCCCCTCGGTCATCAGCACCGTGGCGTCCATCTTCGCCCAATGCATATTTGCACGGGCAAAGGCCATCCGTTCACCTTCAATGCAAACCGACCGCTTTATGACTTCAAGTCGTGGGCAGGCACTCACAATCTGCTTCACGAGACCGAAGTAGCTGCTGGGCATAGGCTCGGTGGGCCATAGCCGGACTATGAGGTCCTTCATGGCCAGTTTGGCTGCCTTGTGCAGCTCGACCAGTTGCTTCAGCTGGTCGCTCAAGGGCATCGGATGTTCTGTCCCAAGATATTGAGACCAGAACAACTTCTCTGTTGAGCTCCCTTCTTCGTCTCTATAGAACTCTATGGCATCTGATATGCTGCACGACAGATCCGCAAACGCTCCTGGAGAACTCCAAATACGGGTAAGTAAAAGGAAAGTCTCCTTCACATGCTTGCTTTGCATAACAAATGCCATACCCGCCGCAATCTTCTTGGCCGCCTTGATCTCCTGGAGGGCCTTTTGGTCTTTGGCTCTGGCGTCTTTCGTGCTCTGGAGGGCCTCAGCAAGCTCAGACTCTTGAGTCTTAAAGTCATGCTCCAAGGATTCGTACTTCTGGACGAAATCCTGGAGCTCTTTCTGGACCTCGCTGACCCGGGCCTCTTGCTTCTCACGCGCGGCGCGTTCCTTGGCCGCTTTTTCTTCTGCCTTGGCCAGCGCCTTCTTAAGGGACACCACTTCGGTCATGGCCCCTATAAATGTTCATGACGTTTTTATCAGCAGAAACCATTTATCCTTAATAAGTATACGGGCAGGGTATTTCGTACCTTGAGTTTCCTCCAGCTGCCTCTTCGCGAGGACAAGCTCTCCCTCGGCCCGATCCAGGTCCTGCTTCAGTCCAGAGACCTTTGCAATATGAGCGGCAGCGGCCAGCAGCGACACCTGCTTATTCACATAGACATCTTATATTAGACTCCTACGAATATTATTTGATCCTCTGGTCGGCGTTTCTTTCCGAACACCAAACAGAGCATCAGGGGCTACTGTCTACACGGTGATATTATCTCACAATTTTATTACTTACCTCAAAGCCTGTTAGAAGGCTAGCGCAGGCTTCGGTCAATCCGCTTTTGGCAGACCGGACCTTCTCAATCACCGTACTCATAAGAGTATGGTGTTCTTCATCAATGGAAGCGCTGTGAAGCGTTTCCAGCAAGTTGTCCGGTGCCTCTGGATGGACAGAGGTCATTGTCGGTGTCAAAACCGACGGATCTCGAGTAGGGGGTCCCGAACTGTGCGTCTAAGGCTAATGGTAACAGGAGGCAGGGGATGATATGTCTCCAATGTATCTATAATTTTTGATTACTCCATGCTACTTTGTCTACTGTTTTGGACTATATTGGGTTTTATTTTCCACTTTTATATTATTTTTGGGACTAACCTATTAACCGGAGGCCCAGCCCAGAATTGCTGTTCTTTGCCTATTTTAGCATTTCGAAGAAACAGAATATCAAACGGAGTCCAAACGGAATAAAACCTTCGGGAACGTGATTTTCTCACCGAACGTGATCCAGGAGACTTGGACCCTACTCCAAGAAGTGCCAGAGGCAGTCACGAGGGTGGAGGGCGCCCCCCTGGGCGCCCCCCCTCCCTCGTGGCCCCTCTATTGCTCCACCGACGTACTCCTTCCTCCTATATATACCTACATACCCCCGTCAGATCATATACGGAGCCAAAAACCTAATTCCACTGCCGCAACCTTCTGTATCCGCGAGATCCCATCTTGGGGCATGTTTCGGAGCACCATCGGAGAGGGCATCTACCACGGAGGGCTTCTACATCAACACCATAGCCTCTCCGATGAAGTGTGAGTAGTTTACTTCAGACCTTCGGGTTCATAGTTATTAGCTAGATGGCTTCTTCTCTCTTTTTGGATCTCAATACAATGATCTCCCCCTCTCTTGTGGATATCTATTTGATGTAATCTTCTTTTTGCGGTGTGTTTGTTGAGACCGATGAATTGTGGGTTTATGATCCAGCTTATCTATGAACAATATTTGATTCTCTGAATTCTTTTATGTATGATTGAGTTATCTTTGCAAGTCTCTTCAAATTATCTTTTTGGTTTGGCCAACTAGATTGGTAGTTCTTGCCATGGGAGAAGTGTTTAGCTTTGGGTTCAATCTTGCGGTGTCCTTACTCAGCGACAAAAAGAGTTGCAAGGCACGTATTGTATTGTTGCCATCGAGGATAACAAGATGGGGTTTTTTATGATATTGCATGAATTTATCACTCTACATCATGTCATCTTGCTTAAAGCGTTACTCTATTTCACTTAATAATCTAGATGCATGCTGGATAGCGGTCGATGAGTGGAGTAATAGTAGTAGATGCAGAATCATTTCGATCTACTTGTTTTGGACGTGATGCCTATATACATGATCATACCTAGATAATCTCATAATTATTCGCTTTTCTATCAATTGCTCAACAATAATTTGTTCACCCACCGTAAAATACTTATGCTCTTTTGAGAAGCCACTAGTGAAACCTATGGCCCCCGGGTCTATTCTCATCATATCAATCTCCATTACTTTATTTACTTGCTTTGTTTTACTTTGCCTTTTACCTTTTACTTTGCATCTATCTATCAAAAATACCAAAAATATTATCTCTATCAGATCTCACTCTCGTAAGTGACCGTGAAGGGATTGACAACCCCTAAGCGTTGGTTGCGAGTTGCTATCGTTTTGTGTAGGTACGAGGGACTTGTGTGTGATCTCCTACCGGATTGATACCTTGGTTCTCAAAAACTGAGGGAAATACTTACGCTACTTTACTGCATCATCCTCTCCTCTTCGGGGAAATCCAACGCAGTGCTCAAGAGGTAGCAAGAAGAATTTCTGGCGCCGTTGCCGGGGAGTTCGCGCAAAAGTCAACTATACCAAGTACCCATCACAATCCCTATTTCTCGCATTACATTATTGGCCTCTCGTTTTCCTCTCCCCCACTTCACCCTTGCCGTTTTATTTGCCCTCTCTTTCCCAATCTCCTCCTCTCTTTCTCTTTTGCCTTTTTCTCGTTTGCCTTTGCTTGTCTGTTGGATTACTTGTTACCATGGCCGAATCAAAAAGGACCAAGGGATTTCTCCCGAGTTCTAGTGCCTTGGATAACCTATCTATCCTTTCTAAGCTCATAAACAATGATGCTAGCGAGAGACCCACCAGGATCACTAATGAGAATTTAGATGATTTTGATGATGATGACTCCGGAATCTTTCGCTATTTACTTGATGAATATTTAAAAGATGCTTGGGATAGGTTATTAAGAATCCGGGCTAGTTATGTGCCACAATATCAAATTGATGTTTACTTAAAAAGTTTCTATGTTGGCTTGCCCGCCTCTTTCAAACAAGTTCTAGACTCTATTTTTGAAGAAGGTTTTCTTGGAGGGGATGCTATAGATACTTATGAAAAAATGAAACCATATTTGGGCACCCTTTAAATGATAAAGTTGAATCAACTACTCTCTTGTGCTTTTATCAAAATGAAATTATTAAAGAAATGAAATCTAGTTTGGATGCAAATTTTCGTAACGTGCTTAATCTCACCTCATCCATTAATGGCAATGTTCTTAATATGAATAGAAGGATGGATGACTTAGAAAGGAGACCTTCTCTTGCTACTTACACTCCCGGTGCCAAGGGGGCCACTCGTTAGATCTATCTTCGCTTTTATGCCTAGCTAGGGGCGTTAAACGATAGTGCTTGTTGGGAGGAAACCCAATTTTATTTTATGTTATTTGTTTTTGTTCCTGTTTAGTGTTAAATTTTGTTTCTACTTTTTGTTTATATGTGGTTTTGTGTTTTAATTAGTGTTTGTGCCAAGTACAACCTATAGGATAAGCTATGATGATAGTTGATTTGATTCTGCTGAAAAACAGAAACTTTGGGCTCACGAGAAACAATTAAGTAAATCACAGGAACTAGCTTTTGCATTGATTCTTTTTTGCTTCAGTTCAATAAACAAATTTTCTAGTACGTCATATTTTTTGTAGATTTTTTAGAGTTCCAGAAGTTTGCGTTAGTTACAGATTGCTACAGACTATTCTGTTTTTGACAGATTCTGTTTTTCGTGTGTTGTTTGCTTATTTCAATGCATCTATGGCTAATAAATTAGTTTATAAACCATAAGGAAGTTGGAACACAGTAGGTTTAACACCAATATAAATAAAGAATGAGTTCATTACAGTAACTTGAAGTAGTCTTTTGTTTTCTTTCACTAACGGAGCTCACGAGATTTCTATTGAGTTTTGTGTTGTGAAGTTTTCAAGTTTTGGGTGAATTCTTTTGATGGATTATGGAACAAAGAGTGGAAAGAGCCTAAGCTTGGAGATGCCCATGGCACTCCCAAGATAATCCAAGGACACCAAAAAGTCAAAGCTTGGGGATGCCCCGGAAGGCATCCCCTCTTTCGTCTACTTCCATCGGTAATTAACTTGGAGCTATATTTTTATTCACTACATGATATGTGTTTTGCTTGGAGCGTCTTGTATTATTTGTGTCTTTGCTTTTTAGTTTGCCACAATCATCCTTGTTGTACACACCTTTTGAGAGAGCCATACATGATAAGGAATTTGCTAGAATACTCTATGTGCTTCACTTATATCTTTTGAGCTTGATAGTTTTTGCTAATAGTGCTTCACTTATATCTTTTGAGCGTAATAATTTTTGCTCTAGTACTTCACTTAGATCTTTTAGAGCACGGTGGTGGATTTGTTTTAAAGAAACTATTGATCTCTCATGCTTCACTTAGATTATTTTGAGAGTCGTTAATAGCATGGTAATTTGCTTAAAGTCAATATACTTGGTATTCAAGATTTGTGAAACTTTCTTTTGAGTGCGTTGAATACTAAGATAAGTTTGATGCTTGATAATTATTTTGAGATATGGAGGTGATAATATTAAAGCAATGCTAGTAGGGGTAATTATGAATTTAAAGAATGCTTGTGTTGAAGTTTGTGATTCCCGTAGAATGCACGTATGGTGAACCGCTTGTTATGAAGTCGGAGCATGATTTTATTTATTGATTATATTCCTTATGAGTGGCAGTCAGGGACGAGCGATGGTCTTTTCCTACCAATATATCCCCCTAGGAGTATGCATTTAATGCTTTGGTTTTTGATGACTTATAAATTTTTGCAATAAGTGCATGAGTTCTTTTGATTAATGTTGAGTCCATGGATTATACGCACTCTCACCCTTCCGCCATTGCTAGCCTATCTAATACCGCGCACTTTTCGCCGGTATCATACACCCACCATATACCTTCCTCAAAACAGCCACCATACCTACCTATCATGGCATTTCCATAGCCATTCTGAGATATATTGCCATGCAACTTTCCACCGTTCCGTTCATATGACACACATTACTTTTGTCATATTGCTTTTTGCATGAACATGTAGTTGACATTGTATTTGTGGCAAAGCCACCGTTCATAATTCTTTCATACATGTCGCGTATGATTCATTGCATATCCCAGTACACCGCCAGAGGCATTCATATAGAGTCATATCTTGTTCTAAGTATCGAGTTGTAATTGTTGAGTTGTAAGAAAAAATAAAAGTGTGATGATCATCATTATTAGAGCATTGTCCCAATGAGGAAAGGATGATGGAGACTATGATTCCCCCATAAGTCGGGATGAGACTCCGGACGAAAAAAAAGGAGTGGCCAAAAAAAAGAGAAAAAGGGACAAAAAAAGAGTGGCCATAAAAAAAGAGAAAGGCCAAAAAATGAGAGAAAATGATAGAAGGGACAATGCTACTATCCTTTTTCCACACTTGTGCTTCAAAATAAGCACCATGATCTTCATGATAGAGAGTCTCATATGTTGTCACTTTCATATACTAGTGGGAATTTTTCATTATAGAACTTGACTTGTATATTGCAATGATGGGCTTCCTCAAAAGTGCCCTAGGTCTTCGTGAGCAAGCAAGTTGGATGCACACCCACTTAGTTTCTTTTGTTGAGCTTTCATATACTTATAGCTCTAGTGCATCCGTTGCATGGCAGTCCCTACTCACTCACATTGACATCTATTGATGGGCATCTCCATAGCCCATTGATGCGCCTAGTTGATGTGAGACTATCTTCTCCTTTTTGTCTTCTCCACAACCACCGTTCTATTCCACCCATAGTGCTATGTCCATGGCTCACGCTCATGTATTGCGTGAAAGTTGAAAAAGTTTGAGATTTCTAAAGTATGAAACAATTGCTTGGCTCGTCATCGGGGTTGTGCATGATTAAATATTTTGTGTGATGAAGATAGAGCATAGCCAGACTATATGATTTTGTAGGGATAACTTTCTTTAACCATGCTATTTTGAGAAGACATGATTGCTTTGACTAGTATGCTTGAAGTATTATTACTTTTATGTCAATATGAACTTTTGTCTTGAATCTTTCAGATCTGAATATTCATGTCATAATTAATAAGATTTACATTGAAATTATGCCAAAGTATCACTCCGCATCAAAAATTCTTTTTTTATCATTTACCTACTCGAGGACGAGCAGGAATTAAGCTTGGGGATGCTTGATACGTCTCCAACGTATCTATAATTTTTGATTACTCCATGCTACTTTGTCTACTGTTTTGGACTATATTGGGCTTTATTTTCCCCTTTTATATTATTTTTGGGACTAACCTATTAACCGGAGACCCAGCCCAGAATTGCTGTTTTTTTTGCCTATTTCAGTATTTCGAAGAAACAGAATATCAAACGGAGTCCAAACGGAATAAAACCTTCAGGAACGTGATTTTCTCACCGAACGAGATCCAGGAGACTTGGAACCTACTCCAAGAATTGCCAGAGGCGGTCAGGAGGGTGGAGGGCGCCCCCTGGGCGCGCCCCCTGCCTCGTGGCCCCTCTATTGCTCCACCGACGTACTCCTTCCTCCTATATATAACTACGTACCCCCGTCAGATCATATACGGAGCCAAAAACCTAATTCCACCGCCGCAACCTTCTGTATCCGCGAGATCCCATCTCGGGGCCTGTTCCGGAGCTCCGCCGGAGAGGGCATCTACCACGGAGGGCTTCTACATCAACACCATAGCCTCTCCGATGAAGTGTGAGTAGTTTACTTCAGACCTTCGGGTCCATAGTTATTAGCTAGATGGCTTCTTCTCTCTTTTTGGATCTCAATACAATGATCTCCCCATCTCTTGTGGAGATCTATTCGATGTAATCTTCTTTTTGCGGTGTGTTTGTTGAGATCGATGAATTGTGGGTTTATGATCCAGCTTATCTATGAACAATATTTGATTCTTCTCTGAATTCTTTTATGTATGATTGAGTTATCATTGCAAGTCTCTTCAAATTATCTTTTTGGTTTGGCCAACTAGATTGGTAGTTCTTGCCATGGGAGAAGTGTTTAGCTTTGGGTTCAATCTTGCGGTGTCCTTACTCAACGACAGAAAGAGTTGCAAGGCACGTATTGTATTGTTGCCATCGAGGATAACAAGATGGGGTTTTTATGATATTGCATGAATTTGTCCCTCTACATCATGTCATCTTGCTTAAAGCGTTACTCTGTTTTACTTAATACTCTAGATGCATGCTGAATAACGGTCCATGAGTGGAGTAATAGTAGTAGATGCAGAATCGTTTCGATCTACTTGTTTTGGACGTGATGCCTATATACATGATCATACCTAGATAATCTCATAATTATTCGCTTTTCTATCAATTGCTCAACAGTAATTTGTTCACCCACCGTAAAATATGTATGCTCTTGAGAGAAGCCACTAGTGAAACCTATGGCCCCCGGGTCTATTCTCATCATATCAATCTCCATTACTTTATTTACTTGCTTTGTTTTACTTTGCCTTTTACTTTTTACTTTGCATCTATCTATCAAAAATACCAAAAATATTATCTCTATCAGATCTCACTCTCGTATGTGATCGTGAAGGGATTGACAACCCCTAAGCGTTAGTTGCAAGTTGCTATCGTTTTGTGTAGGTATGAGGGACTTGTGTGTGATCTCCTACTAGATTGATACCTTGGTTCTCAAAAACTGAGGGAAATACTTACGCTACTTTACCGCATCATCCTCTCCTCTTCGGGGAAATCCAACGTAGTGCTCAAGAGGTAGCAGGGGACATGATGTTTTACCCAGGTTCGGGCCCTCTAGATGGAGGTAATACCCTAGTTCCTGCTTGATTGATCTTGATGATATGAGTATTACAAGAGTTGATCTACCACGAGATCGTAGTGGCTAAACCCTAGAAGCTAGCCTATGATTATGATTGTTGTTGTCCTACGGACTAAACCCTCCGGTTTATATATACACCGGAGGGGGATAGGGTTAGACAGAGTCGGTTACAGAGAAGGAAACCTACATATCTGAATATCCAAGCTTGCCTTCCACGCAAAGGAGAGTCCCATCCGGACACGGGACGAAGTCTTCAATCTTGTATCTTCATAGTCCAACAGTCCGGCCAAAGTATATAGTCCGGCTGTCCGAGGACCCCTTAATCCTGGACTCCCTCAGTCATCGGTACAGGGGGCCCGCCCTCCTTAAAGAGAGGTTGCCTGCCTGAATTCGAAACCACTTGGGTTTCCGGAGCCGTATTTGGCCGGGGGCCAAACTGGTTGCGGCCCCCATTATCGGAGTCAATGGGGGTCTTCCCCCCCCCCCCCATGTGCCCGGCGACTGGGATTTCGCCTGGGGGCTCCTCTGGAACTGTCTCCTCTTAGCCTAGTATCCTTCGAGACAACACCTCGGTGTCGTCCGCGGCCCTGGGGGAGGAGGCTGTCGGAAGTGAATCGCTATTCATTGTCGACGGGTCCTGTCGTGGTCCTAAGACTGACAGTAGAATGGGGGGTAGGTATGAAGAGGCAGGATCTCAGCTATGGTGAAGTTGTACACACAGGATTTACGAGTTCAGGCCCTTCGCGGTGGAAGTAAAAGCCCTATGTCTCGGTGCCCAGAGGCGGTCGATCGGATTATATGCGTGTGGTGTTATAGGGGGTGCGAACCCTTATGCCAGAGGAGGGGGTGGCTTATATAGAGTGCGCCAGGACCCCAACCATCCTCCATTACGTGGGGTTCAATGTTCATAAAGACGGAGCGTTACTGATAACACCAGCCATAAGTACTATTAATGATCTTAAAGACTACAGACTGAACGCCTGACCGTTGAAGTGTTGAGTGACTCCTGGTCTTGGCCTTAGGTCGAGTGGTTTCTTGTATGGCCGAGTGACACCAGGAAGGAGGGGTACCCGAGTGATATGATTCATCGAGTGGATTGCACTCGATGTCTTCACTAGGTATTCCTTGTTGTCTCTTGGACTACTTTACTTCTAGGGTAGTGAACTTGGGTAGGGTGTATAGGTTGGCCTGTGACCCTACCCTAGGTCTATATCCTCATCATTAGCCCCCGAATGGATTAAGGTCCGAGTGGAAAGAAGGTTGAAGTTGATCTTACTTTGAGCCTTGTGCTTCACGAGTGTTTTACATAGGACGGAAGACTCACATTGGAACTTCAGCTTCGATTCAGTTGCCTTGATCGATTCATAAAGTTGCTGAGTGAATTTGTAACATCATCTATCGAGTGTTGTTTCCGGGCGCAGAATCTTTGGCCCGATTGATTCCAGTGAATCTCGAATTTCATGGGATTTGAAATTTCAGGGAAGCGCGTGGGACGGAGCGTGCCGAAGTAAGCGGGGTGGATAAATAGGAGTGCCTCGATCTCTGCGCCACCTTTTTTGCCACATATGTCACGCGCGACTGTTGTGGGATTTGATAGGATTGCCTGGACCCACCCGTCAACTGATGAGGATACAAACCTGGGGTAGGGTCATAGGCCAGACCTACACGCCCTACCCAAGGTCACTACCCTAGAAGATAAGGAGTCTAAGAGGCAGGAAGGGACCCCACAGTCAAAGATGTCGAGTGCTATCCACTCGACAGTCAGATCACTCGGGCGTCCTCCTCCTTACTGACACTCGACCATCCAGAGAATCACTCGACCTACCGAAGACCAGGAGGCACTCAGCATTGCAACGGGCAGGCGTTCACTCCGTAGTCTTTAAGGTTATTAACAACACTTAAGGCTGGCGTTACCAGTAACGCCCCCACTTTATGTACATTAAGTCCCTTGTAACAGAGGGGAGATGGGGTCCTGGCGTACTCTATATAAGCCACCCCCCTCCTCTGGGATAAGGGTTGGCACCCTCTGTAAACATCACACACATAATCCAATCGACCGCCTCCGGGCACCGAGACGTAGGGCTATTACTTCCTCCGAGAAGGGCCTGAACTCGTAAATCTCGTGTGTACACCTTCACCATAGCTGAGATCTTGCCTCTCCATACCTACCCCCCTTTCTAGTGTCAGTCTTAGAACCACGACAGTTGGCGCCCACCGTGGGGCCGGTTTCTTAGTGACTCGTTGGTGAAGTTGCAATTTTTACGATCATCATCATCATGGTTTCCGGCGGCGGATTGGCTGAGGGACGCGAGATCTATCTCGGCGTGTTCGTTTTCGTCGCCGACGATTCCGCGTGGCTTCAAGAAGCTCCCCTGGACATTGAGGCACTCCCCGTCCGAGGGGCGACGCACTTCCGCGCGTGCGTTCACGGCGTCCTTCTCCGGCAGCTGTTGACCCAGTATCAGTCGGCTCCGATGGTGTCTTCACTCCCTGTTGTTCGTCGCCGCAAGCGATCCGGTCGATCGCGGCTTTAGCGGTGGGTGAAACACGTGGTGGCTCGGCGTTCGGCCACCCATCAAGTTGCGGTGATCGAGCCTGACGAAACTCTCCATGGCATGTTCGATCTGTCGACTGGCTCCACGGAGACCGCATCTGAGTGCGATAGCAGCGATCCTGCAGCCAAAGTCCTGATAGTCGATGGACCACGTGGTCTGCCCGACTTCCGTCGTGAGGATGGCGAGGATGGTGGCGGCGATCCGTCGCGTGTCCATGAGGAATACCATCCCGAACCCCTTTCTTCGCAGCAGAGGGAAGAACTTCGTCGCCGCAACATGGATGCTCTCCACACGCCCATCATTGGAGAAACCCCCGAGGCTCGGGCCTTGGAAGAGGAACGCCTGGCTAATTTGGCTGAGCACACTCGACTGGAAAACCTGCAGCGCGCTCTCGACGAGCGGGCTCAGGAGCGGGTCCCTGAGTCCAGTTGACGACAGCTTTTCCTGCCTCCGCCTAAGGTATACGGTACTCCGATTCAGAACCTCACAGCTGCGGCCCAAATAGCAGAGTTGATCCAACCTTCCTAGTCAGAAGTTGGCAGAGGGTTGATGCAGATCCGGGCCTTGCTCCGGGCAGCAGGAGAGCAGAACACAGCAGTGTCTCAGTCGCGGAATAGGACTCACAGCAGATCCATGGTGGTGGATACGGTTCAGTCGGCCCACGGCCCAAGATCGCCTTCGAGGCATGAGAGCTGTGGGCAGTATGATCATCCGCTCGACCGCGACAATCGTTGTCGGGTCCCCACGCCTCCTCCGAGGAGTGCGTCGTATGTGCCTCGGCAGAACCATGACAGACGCTGTCACAGTGGCGAGCGCAGGGCATCGGTCGACCCAAGAGAGCCAGGCTTCGACGCGAGATCCATCCTTGTTCTAGGCCTAGTCGACCGGAACAGAGCGCATAGAGAAGACCCTGGCAGAGATCGTCCAAGTGGTAGCAGAGTGCATGTTTCTGGTCCAGAGTGTTTCAGCAGAGCCATCAGGGCGGTGGTGATCCCTCCCAACTTCAGGTTGGCGACTGGGGTGAGTAAGTTCACTGGAGAAACCAAGCCTGAAACTTGGCTCGAGGATTACCGAGTGGCTATGCAGATTGGCGGTGAACGATGAAGTAGAAATGAAGCATCTTCCTCTGATGTTGGAAGGGTCGGCCCGAGCGTGGCTGACTCAGTTAGCTCCAGGCAGCATTTACAGTTGGGAAGAGCTGGCCCGAGCGTTCGTCAGAACTTTTGAGGGCACTTGCAAGCGACCAGCAGGTTTGACCGAGTGCAACATTGTGTACAAAAGCTGAGTGAGACTTTGAGAGATTTCATCCAGAGGTGGACCACTTTGCATCACACCGTTGAAAATGTATCAGAGTATCAAGCTATGTGCGCCTTCAAGGAAGGCGTCAAATACCGAGAGTTGGTCCTGAAGTTCGGTCGGACTGGTGATATGACTCTGACTCGGAAGATGGAGATAGCCACCCGGTACGCTAACGGAGAAGAGGAGGATCGACTCTGTAGCGGGAAGAGTAAGCCAGTCGGCCAAGAGGCTGGTGGAGGTAATTTCAATCGGAAACAGAAGCGTAAGGACGAGCCGGTGGCACCCGGTGAAATTGCAGCAGTAGCTCAAGGAAAATTCAAGGGAAAACCTAAAGGGCCCTGGTCCCCCAAGAAGGTGAAGGATCAAGCAGGGATGACGTGTTGGATTTTCCTTGCCACATCCACGCCAAGAAAGATGAAGAAGCCAACCTGATCTACCCCAAGCAAATCACTCGACAATGCCGACTCCTGATCTAGCAGTTCCGAGAGAAACAGCCCGGTGAGAAGGAGAAGGTGTCGGACAAAGATGAGGATGAAGAGGAGGATGATGGTTATCCCAAAGTCAATTCCACCCTCATGATTTTTGCTGATGTTAAGAGCAGGAGTCGGCTGAAAGTTATTAATAGAGAAGTGAACATGGTCGCTCCGACGACAACGACCACATAACTAAAGTGGTCTCAGACAGCCATCACATTCGACCAATGTGACCATCCCGCTCGTGTAGCCACCCCCAGGAGGCAAGAGCTGGTGGTCGACCCAGTGGTTGGAGGCACTCGATTGACTAAAGTGCTGATGGATGGTGGTAGTGGTCTGAATGTCCTCTATGCTGAAAGTTTGAAGGGGATGGGCATTCCGATGTCCAAACTTAGCGAGAGCAATATGAGTTTCCATGGACTTATCCCCGGAAAGAAAGCTGAATCACTCGTCCAGATCGCTCTCGACGTGGTTTTCGGTGATTCCAAACATTACCGTAAAGAAAAGTTGACATTTGATGTCGTGGATTTCCAGAGTGCTTATCATGCCATTCTGGGTAGGCCTGCCTACGCACGTTTTATGGCTCGACCATGTTACGTGTACCTCAAGCTGAAGATGCCTGGCCCCAAAGGCGTGATCACCATTAATGGCAATCGGCATAAAGCAGAGGAATGCTTCCAGAAAGGTTCCAAAATTGCTGATGCACAGATGGCAGCGGTTGAATTTCAAGAGTATCAGAAGAACGCAGATCCGAGTGATTTGCTCCGAGCCAAGAAGCCTACCACGGATTCTACATTTCAGTCGTCTGGTGAAACGAAGCCGATTCATATCCACTCGACCAATCCCAACACCGCGCCAACTCATATATCAACGACACTCAACAACAAATAGGAAGAAGCGCTCATCCAGTTCCTCTGTGAGAACTGGGACATCTTTGCATGGAAACCTTCTGACATGCTGGGTGTACCCAGGGGACTGGCTGAGCAACGTCTGCGTGTCGACCCCAAAGTAAAACCCGTCAAAGGGCACCTTCGGCGGTCCGCCATGCAGAAGAGGAAAGTGATTGGCGAGGAAGTAGCTTGGCTGCTAGCGGCAGAGTTCATCCGTGAAATCTACCACTCCGAGTGGCTCGCCAATGTAGTCATGGTCCCTAAGAAGGACGAATAACTTCGTATGTGCATTGATTTCAATCATATCAATCGGGCCTGCCCGAAAGATCACTTCCCTCTCCCTCGCATCGATCCGATTGTTGACTCGACTGTGGGGTGTGAGCACTTGTCTTTTTTAGATGCATATTCCGGGTATCATCAGATCTGACTGTATGGTCCCGATGAAATAAAAACAGCCTTCACCACCCCATTCGGGTGCTTTTGCTATGTCACCATGCCATTCGGTCTCAAAAATGCCAGAGCCACATTCATGAGAATTATTCAGAAGTGCCTGCTCACTAAAATCAGTCGGAATGTGGAAGCATACATGGATGACATTGTGGTCAAGTCTCGCAAAGGTTTCCGACCTACTAACTAACCTCGGAGAAACCTTTGCCAACCTAAGAAGGTATGATGTCAAGCTTAATCCGTCGAAGTGCACGTTCGGAGTTCCGGGAGGAAAGTTACTCGATTTTCTCATTTCTGAATGAGGGATCGACGCCAATCGGGAAAAAGTTGATACCATCCTCCTAATGAAACGCCCTGTGCAAGTGCATGACGTTTAGAAGTTGACTGGTTGTTTGGCCGCCTTGAGTCGATTCATTTCTCGCCTAGGTGAAAAGGCCTTGCCTCTTTACCGGCTGATGAAGAAATCTAATAAGTTCGAGTGGACTGAAGAAGCTGATGCAGCATTTGCAGAACTCAAAACCGTGCTCTCCACCCAGCTGGTGCTCGCTGCGCCAATCAGCAAAGAGACCTTACTGCTTTATATTGCAGCCACTGGACAAGTTGTGAGTACAGTACTCACGGTCGAGCGAGTAGAGGAAGGAAAAGCTTACAAGGTTCTACGCCCGGTTTATTATCTTTCTCAAGTTTTGACTCCATCCAAGCAACGATATCCACATTATCAGAAGCTTGTCTATGGAATATACATGACCATGAAGAAGGTTGCACATTATTTCTCCGATCACTCCATTACAGTCGTCAGGGATGCACCACTATCTGAGATTCTGAATAACAGAGATGCAACTGGTCGAGTGGCAAAATGGGCGATTGAACTCCTTCCATTGGATATCAAGTTTGAGGCAAAGAAAGCTATCAAGTCCCAAGCAATCGCGGATTTCCTTGCTGAGTGGATTGAGCAGCAATTGCCGACTCAAGTCCACTCGGAGAATTGGACTATGTTCTTCGACGGCTCCAAGATGCTGAATGGTTCAGGTGCCGGGGTAGTATTGGTATCCCCCCGTGGAGACAAACTTAGCTATGTTCTCCAGATTCATTTTGATTCCTCCAATAATGAAGCCGTATATGAAGCACTTTTATATGGGTTGCGTCTGGCCATTTCACTCGGCGTCCGTCGCCTTATGGTCTACGGCGACTCGGATTTGGTGGTTAATAAAGTAATGAAGGAATGGGATGTCAGGAGCCCGGCCATGACTGGTTATTGCAATGCAGTAAGAAAGCTGGAAAAGAGGTTTGAAGGATTGGAGCTTCACCATATACCCCGACTGAAAAATCAAGCTGCAGATGAGTTAGCAAAGATAGGTTCAAAGAGAGAGGCCATTCCCTGCAATGTGTTTTTGGAACATATTCATTCACCTTCAGTTCAGGAAGACCCTTTCAACGAAGAGTCACCACAGCCCAAGAGCGCCACAGATCCAACTAAAGTCGAAATCCCATCCGTAGTCGACTTACTCATGGAGGCTTTGGTCATCACTCCCGACTGGACAGTGCCGTACATTGCATACATTCTTAGGAAAGAACTTCCACAGGATGAAGAAGAGGCTCGACAGATCATCCGACGATCTAAAGCCTTTACCGTGATAAGAGGCCAGTTGTTCAGAGAAAGTGTAACTGGGGTCTGCTAGAAATGCATCACGCTAGAAGAAGGCCGAATGATCCTCAATGATATTCACTCGGGGACCTGTGGCCACCATGCGTCCTCTCGGACCATCGTGGCCAAAGCATACCGAGCTGGGTTTTACTGGCCACGGGCCAATGAGATGGCAAAGGAGATAGTGGACAAGTGTGAAGGTTGTCAGTTTTACTCGAACATGTCCCATAAACCCGCATCAGCTTTGAAAACCATTCCACTCGTCTGGCCTTTTGTTGTCTGGGTATTGGACATGGTCGGACCTTTGAGGACTGGCAGGAGTGGATTTACTCATGTGCTGGTAGCAGTCGACAAGTTCACCAAATGGATTGAAGCCAAGCCCATTTAAAACCTCGAAGAAAGTTCAACTGTGAGCTTCATCAGGGAACTGGTATTCAGATATGGTGTTCCGCACAGCATCATCATGGACAACGGCTCGAACTTTGATTCTGATGAATTCCAAGCATTTTGTTCTTCCCAAGGTACGAGGGTCGATTACGCTTCGATCGCTCACCCTCAGTCGAATGGGCAAGCTGAGCGAGCAAATGGATTGATTCTCAAAGGACTGAAACCCCGGTTGATGCGTGACCTCAAGCATGCAGCAAGGGCTTGGGTCGATGAGCTTCCATTAGTACTTTGGGGATTGAGGACAACTCCTAATCGGTCGACTGGATGGACTCCATTCTTCTTAGTCTACGGAGCCGAAGCCGTGCTCCCAAGTGATTTTCTCCACAATGCGCCCGAGTCGAACTCTTCTCAGAAGAGGAAGCAGAGCAGGCTCGGCAAGACGCAGTCGATCTCCTAGAAGAAGAAAGAGAGATGGCCTTGATCAGGTCGACCATCTATCAACAAGACTTGCGTCGATTCCATGCCAGAAACGTAAGGGGTCGAGAATTTCAAGAAGGAGACCTGGTCCTTCGAGTGGACCAGCAGGAACCACACAAGCTCGCTCCTGCGTGGGAAGGCCCTTTCGTCGTCACCAAAGTGCTCCACAATGGAGCATATCGCCTCTTCAACGTCGAGCACAATAAAGATGAGCCACGCGCTTGGAACGCCGAACTGCTCCGCCCTTTTTACTCTTAAGTGTTTAGACAAATGAGATGTAATAAGAAGTACCTTTTAGTTTGATTATCAAGAGACGTGACTTCATAGTTTTCCAAATGATTGTTGTTCATTTTCTACATGTTTTAAAAATCCCCCAGTGGGTGCCTTAGCTGCGAATCCGTTTCGCCTAGGTCTGAGAGAAAATCCTACCGAGTGATGAGTCTACCTCCCACTCGGAGGCTTAGCTGCAGTCCAGTACTCGCCTAAGTAAAAAAAAATCCTACTGAGTGATGAGTCTGCCTCTCACTCGGGGGGCTTAGCTGCAGTCCAGTACTCACCTACGTAATAAAAAATCCTACCAAGTGATGAGTCTGCCTCTCACTCGGAGGCTTAGCTGCAGTCCAGTACTCGCCTAAGTAACAAAAAATCCTACCGAGTGGTGAGTCTGCCTCTCACTCGGAGGCTTAGCTGCAGTCCAGTACTCGCCTAAGTTACAAAAAATCCTACCGAGTGGTGAGTCCGCCTCACACTCGGGGGCTTAGCTGCGGTCCAGTACTCACCTAAGTTTAAAAAGTCCTACCAAATGCTACGGGTCGGCCATGACGCCCCCCCCCCAGGGCTGCACCGTCAAGAAGAAGGACGAGATTGTGTGGGCAATCTTCCAGCTTGAGGGCTTAGCCGCAATCTTGTACTTGCCTAAGTTTGAAAAATCCTACCGAGTAGTGAGCAATCCTC
>NC_041383.1:498309284-498319181 GCF_002162155.2 Triticum dicoccoides | reverse complement strand
TCAAGAAGAAGGACGAGATTGTGCACACTATCAAAGACCCATCCAACGGCTGATGCCTTGCCGATGGCAGGAAGCTGATCAATGCTACTCAAGACTCATCCAACTGATCGACTGCTGATTCTTCTTCAGAAGCTGCATCGAATGAACAGAAACCAATCCAAGAGAAGAACAAATTTCAATCGAAGATAAGCGCAACATGTTCGAAGATAAATCCAAAGATTCCTAACCGCCGATTAATGTACTCGAGCATTAGGCCCGAAGGAGTTTTAACGATTACAAAATCACTCGACATTCCGAGGCAAATAAAGGTGGAGCATAATGTTTTTCAGTCACTCAGCGGGAGAAGGACTGGCAGGATCGCAGAAGCTGTCGAGGTCGATGCTGTCAGCAATACGAGTGTCTGCCTCAAGAAAGGTGTCCCTGAAGGACTCGAAGGAATGCTTCTTAGTATTCGCTACCTTGAGGGCAGACAGCTTGTCTTCCTTAGCCTCCTTCCAGTGCACTCAAACCAATGACAGGGCGACATCAGCACCACAACAAGCAGATGATTTCTTCCACTCTTGCACTCGGCGGGGAATATGATTAAGTCGAGTCACCAGCGACTCGAGGTCTTGAGAAAGTTCCTCCTGAGGCCAGAGCTCAACGTCCACTCGGGTCATCTCCACCTTCAGTCGAGCCAGATAAGCGACTGCACCATCCAAGCGTGACTCCAATCGCAGCAGGTTCATCGCAACGTCATCTTTCATAGGACAATTGATGGGGTCGAGACCTGTCTCGACCCGCCTGGTTTCAGCTTCAAAGTCCTGACAAAGTTCTGTCCCATTGCGAAAAACGATGAGTTGACAATATGATAACAAACTTCAGTCGACGACAAATTAACTTCAGTCGAATGATCATGCCTTCAAGCTTCAAAACAAGTTTCACGGCGAGTTGCTCTAGATAAGACTCTAGCTTGTCTGTCTTGGTTTTGAGGCCGCCGACTTCAGTGGTCAGACTCTCCTTGTCCTTCCTCAGCTGCTCGACTTCTCGATTAGCGTCCGAGATGGCAGTCTTCAACTTCGCGTTCTCCTCCTCCAATTTGCCGACTGAAGCCAGCTTCTGGTCCGCAAGCTTCTTCTTCTCACGTGCTTCCTTCTGAGCAGCTGCCAGGTCCAGATCCTTCTTCTCCAAAGCCTCCTTCATCCTCTCTAAAGAAACAACACTCTTCGGACGAGACTGAAGTTGGCGATTTTCACTACGCACATCTGCTTGGGTGAAGTCACTCGGTTCAAAGAGACTTAAAGAAAAAGCAGTGGGAAGTGCGAGCTACAAGACAGACAAGACAGTCGAATGATTACCTCCCATGATGGTCATCTCTTGTTGGGCGGTCTTGAGGTTCTTCTTTGCGAGTTCAAGGTCAAGTTCAACGCTGATGTGCTTCTTCTTCAACTCAGAAAGTCGAGCTCCAAGATCACAAGACCTCTGCGGTCAGCAAGAGAGATATGTCAGTCGATAGGAATAAGAGCAAGTGACAGTGAAAAGTTACTCTAAGACTACTGCTGAATCAAATATTCAACAATAGTCTCGGGGACTACACCAAGTGGGTGCACTTAGCGTGCCCCCACTAGTTCAGATTAATACTCAGCAGGGTCTGCCCAGCGTAAGTCCAAAAAAAGAGAAAGAGAGTACATTCTAAGACCTTAGTCGACTGCCAGCAGTCGACCGTGGTCTCGGTGACTACACCCAGTGGGTGCACTCGGCGTGCCCCCACTGGTTCAGACAGTTTACTAAGACTCAACTCGAGTCAAGTGGAGTGGAAGATTTCCTAAACTCTATGCTAAGAAACACCCCAGTGGGTGATCGGATATAATTCAACATTCAAAAGTTTAGTCAGAGTTTTGCTGACCTGAACATTGGTCTGAAGGGCAGTGCTGGCGTTGTAAGCCACCTGACTAGCCTCGTGCATCACCTTCACCTGCTCCATGACAAGGTTCACCTGGCGAAGAGCATCCCTGGCAGCACTCGGCGAGTCGTCTAGGGTCTGATAGGCAGCAAAGAGTGACAGTTGCAAGGCGGTCGAAGCGGTTACTGGGTCAGACGCGTGGAGTTGCACCGGAGCAGCATGAGTCAGAGCAGCCGATCCCGATGGACGATCAGTCGTCAGCGGGTCAGCAAATTTGACGTTGGTCCGAACCGGCTCCCTAGAACGTTCGACCACCGCCTCAAGCATCGGCGTCGATTGAGAGACCTGAACTTCGAGTCTCTTCCTGCTCGAGGCTCCACTCCTCTTCCTCCTCTCTTGCAGAGGTGCTTCTTCTTCTTTATCATCAGGGAGCACGACGACCTCCTGCGGAACTACAGAAAGGATGAAATATCAGAAAGCCAACCGTTTGACAATCCACTCGACTAAAGGGAACCTGGTCGAACAAACTTACCAGCTCGAGAGGTGGCCTCCTCGTCTCCTGGAGGCTTGTCGATGTCCATGTCGGTAGCAGCAGAGGTGGGGCTGGAGAGATACATGATCCAATCGGCTAGGATGGAAAATTCAGTCGGTCTGCATAAACACAAGTGTGATACTCACACCGAAGCCACGGGGATGTCCATCTTGATCCGCGACAAAGTCTTCTGAGCCTTGGGAGGAGCAACCTTGGGCTGCTTGGCGATCTTCTCTGCGGGCTTCGGAGTCGACGTCTGAACACGCTTCTGAGTGTGGGGACCTGGAGCCACGTTCTTCCCACATCCGCCTGCCGGGTCATGTTGCTCCTTAGATCGACGCTCGGAGCATGGCGGCGAGTCGACTTCCTCCTCCTCGTCCGACTCCTCACTCTCCTCCTCCTCCTCTTCATCCGAGGACTCCCATTCATTGCTTTCCTCTGCACTGGCCTCTCCTTCCTAGTCCTGCACCAGAGCTTGTTCGCCATTGGGCATTGAATACATCTCAGTGCAAACCTACAAGAAAAACGGACGAACAAAAGTCAATCGACATCAAGTACAGTCGGAACATACATGCCAGGCAGTTGGAAAAAAGAGCATACCTTGTTGGGTGGATTATCGTCTCTGAAGGGAATGACTCGCCTGGATCCTCTGGGGTTGTCCTGATTGCCTGTAATACTCATCAACCACATAGCCACGGTTTTGGACGGCACCTCCTCTGGGTGGACCCGAGCGGTGTCTTCAGATCCAGAGTATAACCACCTAGGATGGTCACGGGCCTGAAGGGGCTGGATGCGTCGGCTGAGGAACACTTCTAGCAGATCCAGGCCGGTGACACCCTCATTGATGAGTTGGACCACTTTCTCCACCAACATCTTAGTCTCCACGTTCTCCGCAGGAGTCACTTTGAGTGGAGAAGGAGCCTGGACACGGTCGAATGTGAAGCGGGGGAGGCCGGTTGACTGGCCTTGAGCTGCGACGTCCTGGCAATAGAACCAGGTCGACTAGCAGCCTCTGACCGATTCGGGGAGTGTCATAGCAGGGAAAGAACCCCTATGCATTTTTTGGATGCCTAACCCCCCACACATCTGGATGACATGGGTTTTTGAGTCACTCGACTTTGCTTTTTTTGACCAACTGCAAGTAGATGGTAAAGAGATGCTTGAAAAGACCCCAGTGCAGGCGACACCCCAAGAAGTTTTCACACATCGATACGAATGCGGCCAGATAAGTGATGGTGTTGGGAGAAAAGTGGTGGAGTTGCGCACCAAAGAAATTCAAGAATCCCCGGAAGAAGGGGTGCGGAGGAAGTGAGAAACCCCGGTCGACGTGGGTGGCGAGTAGAACACACTCACCCGGTCGAGGCTGAGGCTCCATCTCCCCCTCCGGCAGCCTGGCCGCTCCCTTGGCGATCAGGCTGGACTCTGCCAACTCGTCCAGATCCTCCTGCCGAATCGAAGACCGGATCCAATCGCCCTGGATCCAGCCCGGTGATAGCCCCGCGCGTGAAGACGACCCGCGGCTCTTCTTATTACCCTTTGCCGCCCCCGTCGCCTTTTTTGCGTGCTCTAGCTCCGCCGTCTTGTCCTTCACCATGGCGGTGGAGCGGCAGCGTCGAGAGCGAAGGAGCTGAGCGCGGTGGAGAAACGGAGGAAGAAGAAGGAGGAACGGGCATGCACAGTGCAGATGCCTCGGCCCTGTCACCTTATAAAGAGTCGCTTCCGAGTGACTGACGCGTGGGACCAGGCAATCCTGTCAAATCCTGCAACAGTCGCGTGCAACGTACATGGCGAAAAAGGCGGCATGGAAATTGAGGCATCACTGTTTTATCCGCTCCGCCCGCTTCGGCACTCCCCGTCTCGCGTGCTTCCCCGAAATTTCTTATCCCGCGAAATCCGTGATAAGCAGCAATCGATCGCGCCCAAGATTTTGCGCACTAAAACAGCACTCGACGCATGATGCCACAAGTTCAATCGACAACTCCTTGAATGGATCAAGGTGGCTGAGTCGACGCCAAAGTACCAACGTGAGCTCTCAATCTTACAGAAAACGCTCGCGAAGGCGCAAAACTCAGAACAAATTCAACTTCAACCGAACCTTAATCCATTCGGGGGCTACTGATGAGGATGCAGACCTGGGGTAGGATCATAGGCTAGACCTACAGGCCCTACCCAAGGTCACTACCCTAGAAGATAAGGAGTCTAAGAGGTAGCAAGGGACCCCCGAGTCAAAGATGTCGAGTGCTATCCACTCGACAGTCAGATCACTCGGGCGTCCTCCTCCTTACTGACACTCGACCATCCAGAGAATCACTCGACCTACCGAAGACCAGGAGGCACTCAGCATTGCAACGGGCAGGCGTTCACTCCGTAGTCTTTAAGGTCATTAACAACACTTAATGCTGGCATTACCAGTAATGCCTCCACTTTATGTACATTAAGTCCCTTGTAACGGAGGGGAGCTGGGGTCCTGGCGGACTCTATATAAGCCACCCCCCTCCTCTAGGACAAGGGTTGGCACCCTCTGTAAACATCACACACATAATCCAATCGACCACCTCAAGGCACCGAGACGTAGGGTTGTTACTTCTTCTGAGAAGGGCCTGAACTCGTAAATCTCATGTGTACACCTTCACCATAGCTGAGATCTTGCCTCTCCATACCTACCCCCCTTCCTACTGTCCGTCTTAGAACCACGACATCAACCACTGGAAGCGGCCCTTTATAAGGCGACAGAGCCGAGGCGCCTGCACTGTGCGCGTCTGTTTTCTCCCCTCTTCCTCTGTTTCCCCACTGCATCCGGCTCCTCCGCTCTCGATGCTGCTGCTCCGCTACCATGGTGAAGGACAAGACGACGATGCTGGAACACGCGAAGAAGGCGACGGGAGCGGCGAAAGGCAAGAAGCAGAATCACGGGTCGTCATCGCACTCGGTGCTGCCGCCAGGTTGGATCCAAGGCGATTGGATCCGGTCTTCACTCCGGCAGGAAGATCTGGACGAGCTGGTGGAGTCTGGGCTGATCGTCAAGGGTGCGGCAAGGCTGCCGGAGGGGGAGACGGAGCCGCAGCCACGACCGGGTGAGTGTGTACTACTCGCCACCCATGTCGACCGGGGCTTCTCGCTTCCTCCGCACCCCTTCTTCCGGGGCTTCTTGAACTTCTTCGGTACCAAACTCCATCACTTTCCTCCCAATACCATCACGTACCTTGCTGCATTCGTGTCTATGTGCGAGAACTTTCTAGGGTGTCGACCACACTGGGGTCTTTTCAAGCATATTCTCACCATCCGTTCTCAGTCGGTGAAGAAAGCAAACACGGGTGATGAGAAAACACATGGTATTCAGATGTGTGGGGGTTTGGGTATCCAGAAGAGGCAGAGGAGCTCTTTCCCTTCCATGACTCTTCCTGAATCGGTTAGGGGCTGGCAGTCGACCTGGTTCTACTGCCAGGACCTCGCAACTCCAGGTCAGTCGACCGGACTTCCCCACTTCACCTTTGACCATGTTCAGACTCCTTCCTCGCTGAAAGTGACTGCTGCTGAGAGTGTGGAGACGAACATGCTAGTTGAGAGGGTGGTCCAACTGATCAATCAGGGTGTCACTGGCATGGACCTGCTGGAAGTATTCCTCAGTTGATGCATTCAGCCTCTCCAGGCCCGTGACCATCCCATGTGGATGTACTCTTGGGCTGACGACACTGCTCGGGTTCATCCAGAAGAAGTACCGGCCAAGACAGTGGCCATGTGGTTGAAGAGCATTACAGACAACAAGGACAACCCCAGAGGAGCTAGGAGAGTCGTCCCCTTCAGTGATGACAATCAGCCTGACAACGTGTGTCCTCCATTCCGACTGTTTTTGAATTCATATTCCGACTGCTCTTGAGCCCGACTGACTTTTACTCGACTTCTTGTCTTGTAGGTTTTTACTGACATGTATTCGATGCCCAATGGTGAACCAGTTCTTGAGCAAGGCCAGGAGGGAGAGGCCAGTGCGGAGGAGAGCGGCGAATGGGAATCTTCGGACGAAGAAGACGACGAGGAAAGCAAGGAGTCAGACAATAAGGAGGCGGTCGACTCACCGCCTCGCTCTGAATGTCGATCCAAGCTGTCGGATTTTGGGTTCTGGCAGACCCTCTAGATTCGAACACAGGGGTGCGCACGGAGATTTAGCCTTCTGCCTACCTGCACCTCACCGCCTCGCTATGAACTAAGCAATCGAAGGAACAACACAAGAGACATAGAGTTTATACTGGTTCAGGCCACCATTGTGATGTAATACCCTACTCTAGTGTGTGGTGTGGTGGATTGCCTCTTGGGCTAATGATGAACAATACAAGGAAGAACAACCTCGTGAGGGTCTGTTCTTGGCTGGTGCGATGAACTGCTAGGGGGAGTTCAGTCGCTCTCTCTACTGGTTTCTAGGTGAGGATCCGATTGATTTCTCGATGCCTCTACCTTGTGGTGGCTAGTCCTATTTATAGGCAAGGGCCCAGGGCCTCTTCCCAAATATTGAGCGGGAAGGGCGCCAACAATTGTCCATTTTGAAGGGGAACATCTAGTACACTTATCCTAACTAAAGTTGGTCCTCGCCTGCCAAAGGCTCTGGTGGTGACGCCGGCTTGGGCTCCATGATGACCTCCATCCTTCTGTTCTGTTGGTATTGGTCTTGTTGCACCGAAATGGATGCCTTTGCTTGATGCTTTTGCCTGCGCTTGCTCCCTTTGCACCAAAGAGGAAAGAAGGACACTGCGCGGGCTGGCGCCCGCCTGGTGCCCTTGGTCATCATGGCTTGCGTCATGAGCACCTCGCGAGGTACCCCGCCTTGATCTCTCCGCCTCCTCGCGAGCCAGCCTGACGAGGCTATGCCTGAGGAAGCCTCCTGTTGTCCGCCCCGCGAGGCTTGTCCCCTCGCGAGGGTCCTGAGCTCGTGTTGATGAAGATGGGCCATGCTGGGCCGCCCCTTGAGCCACGCCGCAGGCCGCAGGCAGGCAAGTCTGGGGACCCCCGTTCCCAGAATACCGACAGTAGCCCTCGGGCCCAAGGCGCGCCTGGACTTGGCCGAGCAGAGAGGCGAAGGGGCGAGCGTGAAGCGCCGCGGGCCCTAACAGCCTGCGGCCTGAAGCGCCACGCGGTTGATTGGACGTGGCCGGCTCCGCTCCCCCATGACGCCTCGGCAACTGTGCGAACTGACAAGTCCCTGCATGCAAAAACCGGTCATGATTACCTACGATCGTGGAGGCCGACGGTTGGCCTCCTCATGCTATAAGTATGGAGCGGCGCGACCCATTCCCGTCCATCTTCCTCTGCTACTTCTCCTCTCCTTCATCTTCGCCACTGCTTCGCCTAGCCGCAATGGCTCCGATACGCCGGTTCTTTGCAGAAGAGAAGGGAAAGGCCCCCCGAGAGGGTCCTGACCCGCTTCCGCCAAATAAGCGGTTGGTCCTCTGCCGCCGAGATGAGGGCGCACGGCAGGAGGCATCGAGGCCTTGGTGCGATCGACTGCCGCCAGGGTTCCCGCTGCCTTTGTATGCCCACCTTGAGGGCCCTGCAGGAGCTGATGCCGAGCGCCATGGACGACGCCGCCGTTGGCGCCGTCGGGTCACCGCGGTGCGCGTTGTCCCTCCTGGAGTTCAAGCTGAGGGCTCCTCCCGAGAGTTTGTGCTCCACGCCGCCATGCCTCCACGATCTTGGATTCACCTTCCTCCCTCCTTCGCCTTCAAGATTCCGCCGAGGGGGCCTTTTAGGCTCTGGTTGCAGCATGCCAATTGCCAGGCTCCCGCGACCGATGCGTATGTCGAGGTCATCGCTCCAGGTAAGGTCTTCATTACCCATGGTTGGGGCGAGATCGCCCGGGTTTGCGGGATGAGGGGTCCCTCGTGATCCACCTAGAGTTCGATGGCGCCTCCATGATGCTCTTCAAGGTCTTCGACGAGGATGGGCGCCGGCTGGAGTGCTGTCCCAGGGGCGGCGGCAGAAGCTCCAGAGCGGCAGGGACTAGGCCTGCCGTCGCACGTTCTTCCAGCAGCTCCTCGAGCGGCGGGGGCACTGGAGGATCCAGCGACTCTGCCGAGCTCTTCACGACTCCGGAGACGAGCAACAATAGCTACGAGCCCCTGAGCCTGCGCCGCTCTCGGAGAAGGATGGGCTCATTAGGCCGCCGCCGTCTCGGATCTGGATGAGGTTGGCGCCGGTGCCAGGCGGCCCACTGTTGATGATGGCGTCTGCCATGACGGTTCCTGTAGTTAGGACTCCTTAGGATACGTGCTTTTTGTCCTTGCGAGGAGCCAAGAACACACCCCGTGGGGGTTGTAAGGTTTTTGTAGCTTTGTTGGCCAATATGATCCTTATCGTGAAGCAGTGCGAGATGTTGATTCCGTCTTAGCTTAGTTTCTTCCTTTCGAACCTCACGAGGGCTTGGTGCTTTGCACCGACAGGTCCCGGTCCCAAGGCGGCTTCAGCCGTCGCTGGTATGCCAGGTCGCGATGCCGTGGTCAAGGCCAGGAGGTGAGCGGCCCGGGGTCCAGTAAGAGCCCCTGAGTCACGATGCTCAGGAGGTCCCCTTTAGCGGTCAAGCAACTATCGTTCGGTGAGAAAGGAAGACGTTGCTAACACGGGATTGCATTAGATGCAGTGACGGTGCAGCGATGGCTAGTGTTTCCGGAGGGTGAGTTATCTTGAGAGGCAGGAAACGCTTCCTGGTGCGGCGCTAGGTCCGTGCATTGGCCAGCGAGGGGTTGCCTGGCGAGGTCCCCGCGTGCCTCTTCCCTCTCGCCTCTGCTCCCCTTTCTTCTCTACGTCCTCGGGTCCCGGCCCTCAAGCGGGTCATAACCATCGCTGGTTTGCCAGGTCGCCATGCCGTGGACAAAGCCATAGGGTGAGGGCTGGAGAGCCAGTAGGAGCCCTGAGTCGCGATGCTCAGGCACCCCCCCCCCTTTAACGTGCAAGCGGTTCGCGCGGACGAGAGTGAAGAGGGCAGCGTGAGGGCCTCGCCCGGCGCTTCTCCTTGGAGGGATCCTGCAGGGCCACCACAAAAGAGCAAAAGGCCGCTATGACAAGCGGCGGTCAGCCGTTAGTTGCTTTGGAGAGGCGACGAGGCACTAAAGGCCTGATGAGGTGTATCAGGGCACCCGTGAGCCAGCGTGGGACTCACGGGGCCCTACCCCAAGGAGGGTTGCGCCCGACACTGGGCCTTAACTTGTGATGTGTTCCTGCAAATTTGGCCAGATGTCGATGCTCTACGTCCTCGGGTCCCAGCCCTCGAGCGAGTCTCAGCCGTCGCTGGTTTGCTAGGGTGCAATGCCGTGGACAAAGTCAGAGGGTGAGGGCTGGAGAGCCAGTAGGAGCCCTGAGTCGTGATGCTCAGGTACCCCCCCTTTAACGCGCAAGCTTGGTTAGATGCCGATGCTCTACGTCCTCGGGTCCCGGCCCTCGAGCAAGTCTCAGTCGTCGCTGGTTTTCCAGGGCGTGATGCCGTGGAAAAAGCCAGAGG
>NC_041383.1:498277290-498308858 GCF_002162155.2 Triticum dicoccoides | reverse complement strand
AACGCGCAAGCTCGGTTTGATGTCGATGCTCTACGTCCTCGGGTCCCGGCCCTCGAGCGAGTCTCAGCCGTCGCTGGTTTGCCAAGGCGCGATGCCGTGGACAAAGCCATAGGGTGAGGGCTGGAGAGCCGGTAGGAGCCTTGAGTCGCGATGCTCAGGTACCCCCCCCTTTAACGTGCAAGCGGCCGATACGAAGGAAGAAGGGGTGCCACAGACAGGCACCAAATAACAAGCATGATGGGTCGAATGTATAGCCAGAAAATAAACGCAAGAGGGATACATGCCGCCGGGTTTGACCCGAGCAACTTGGGGATGATGCAGCCCGAGGGGCGCCCCCAACAAGGTAAGCTAAAAACATGAACAAAAGGGATACACGCCGCAGGGACGGACCCATGCGGCCTAGGAATGATGCAGCCCTGGGGGCGCTCCCAGCTGGAAATGAAACTTGAAAGATGTCACCTGATAGTGTTGACGATGAAGGGGTGTTGTCGGTGTCAAAACCGGCGGATCTCGGGTAGGGGGTCCCGAACTGTGCGTCTAGGCGGATGGTAACAGGAGACGAGGGACACGATGTTTTTACCCAGGTTCGGGCCCTCTTGGTGGAGGTAAAACCCTACGTCCTGCTTGATTAATATTGATGATGTGGGTTACAAGAGTAGATCAACCACGAGATCAAGGAGGCTAAACCCTAGAAGCTAGCCTATGGTATGATTGTTGTTCGTCCTAAGGACTAGGGCCATCCGGTTTATATAGACACCAGAGAGGGCTAGGGTTACACAGAGTCGGTTACAAAGGTGGGAGATCTACATATCCGTATCGCCAAGCTTGCCTTCCACGCCAAGGAAAGTCCCATCCGGACAGGGGACGAAGTCTTCAATCTTGTATCTTCATAGTCTTGGAGTCCGGCCGATGATGACAGTTCGGCTATCCGGACACCCCCTAGTCCGGTACTCCCTCAGTAGCAACCGAACCAGGCTTCAATAACGACGAATCCGACGCGTATGTTGTCTTTGGTGTTTGCAAGGCGGGTTCTTCTTCATGCTCCATGTGTTTTGCCGGATAGTATCCGGTTGCTTCATAAATGCTGCGCTCCTTGGCTTCCGCGTCCAATAATGGTCTTCTTCCACGCATCGCACGAATGCGAAAAGCCAAGGTATTTTTATGTTTTACCCCCTAGATGCGCAAATAAGCTGCCTATAAGAGAGGCGAGGATCCAGATACAAATCACATCATCCTCCTTCCGCAAGTACTCATCGAGGCGCATCTGACACCAAACCCATTCCAACATGGACAGTCGACGTGGCTCCTCTTCTCGTGCTCCCATCCCTAAGCCAGGAGATTGGAGGAGATGCTCAGTCCCGCACAACGAGTTAGTGATGCTCCAAGCAGAGGGATATCTTCCCCCGGCCTTCATGGTTCCGGTTCGAGCCGGACTGGCCACCTACAAAGGTGGGAAGCAAGCGGAGAGCGCCCGCAATCCCTCCAAAGGAGAGCGGGTGTGCTTCGTCTCCTACTTAATAAGGGGACTCTGATTTCCTATACATCCGTTTCTCCGGGGGCTCCTGGAGTTCTATGGACTCCAGCTTCATCACCTTACACCTGCCTCCATTTTGCACATCACGCGCTTCGTAGCTCTGTGTGAGCTGTTCTTGGGCATTGAGCCCCATTTTGCGCTGTGGAAGAGGCTATTTTGCCTTGTACCCCGCTCTCATGAGGGGTCGATATATCAAGTGGGCGGAGCCGAAATATGGCGCATCGCCGGGACCGGATACCTGTCCGGGACCCCGAAGAAGGCGTCCGAAGACTGGCCTTCGGAGTGGTTTTATATGGAGGACGCTGTAACACCCCGGATGTAACTTTCCATCTTTGTAACTCCAACTCTTGCCATTTTCGGCTATGTGATATGATTTTCCCTCCGTGGTTCGGTTTTGTCTTTTGTTTTGCATTTTATTTATGTCATGCATATCAAATCATGTCATCATGTGCATCTCATTTGCATACGTGTTCGTCTCATGCATCCGAGCATTTTCACCGTTGTCCGTTTCGCATTCCAACACTCCCACATGCACCGGCGCACCCCTCTTGTCTTCTTTCGTGTGCGGGTGTTGAACGTTCTCGAAATGGACCGAGCCTTGCCAAGTGGCCCTGGTATAGCATCGGTAGACCACCTGTCAAGTTTCGGGTCATTTGGAGCTCGTTTGGTACTCCAACGGTTAACCGCACTCTCGCAAAGGCCTCTTTTAAGTTGCATCCCAACACCCCTCCAAAACATCCCAATAACCCATCTAAGTCACTTCCATGCTCTCCGTCATCGGATCACGATCGTGTGGGCGAAAACCGCACCTCATTTGGACACTCCTAGCTCCCTCTACCTATAAATATGTGCACTCCCCCGAATTTCTGGACGAAACCCTAGTGTCCCCGCTCCCCTCGCGCCGCCGGACGAAATCCGGATGGCCGGACACGTCCGCCCGCGCCACCGGACGAATCAGGCCGCGCCATGTGGCGGGCCGCGCCCCACATCGCCGCCGGCTGCACCAGGCCCGCGAGGCCCGTCCCCGGCCCCCGCGGCCCGCGCCTTCGCCTCCCGCGCCCGACCGGCCCGCGCGCCGCCGGCCGCCTCAGCCGCGCGCCGCCGGCCGCCTCGGTCGCCCGCTCCTGCCCCGCCGCCGCGCCCCTCGACGCCGAGCACCGCCGCCTCTCCCTCAACCCCGCTGGCGACCGCGCCCCGGCGAGCCTCCGCCTCTCCCACGGTGCCCCGACCTCCTCCCTCACCTCCGGCGTACAGGAACTCCGGCGAAACCCTCGATCTGGATCTCAGATCCAAAATCGCTACGGTTGACTTTCTTCTCCCCCGTTTTTCACTGTCATATTCTGCCATTATTTTGTTGCATCTTCATCGCATTACATCTTCGCACCCGTGGCTCCGTTTTGGGCGTGTAATTTACCGAATTGTTCGTCTCGAAGAGTACATCATTTCATTCCATTGCATCATTTACATTTGAGCTCATCTTGATGCCCGAAATGCTGTTGGAAGAGGGCTTCATAATGTTAGTTTCAGATTCTTATCACAACGAGCTCTTTTGTCGTTTTTGCCATGATTGATGTGTGCATCCTATGAGGTTGATCCCTAAATGTGTTTTGAACTAGGCTATGTCTTCTTGACAGAGGTGCTTCCCATGTATTTTTTTGATCAATGTGGTGACTAGCACAAGCATGCAAACTAGGCTTCGTGATTATGCTGATTTTAGTTCCTGTTCTGCTGTAATTTTGATGCCATGTAAACATGTTGCTACAGAGAGATCCATGCATAATTTGAGATACTTCAGTAAGGGTGTTTTGAACACATGGTTATGCTCTATCCATCCATGGTCCTGGTTGCAATTATGGAGTAGTCTAGCATATCATTTTCGTGCTCTACTTTTGCTTCAAAATGTTTCCTGGCAGATTGTTTACATGTTATTCAATTTGGCCGAGGTTGTTGTAGTTGGTCCGGATATGCTATGATGTTGTTTCTTGCCATGTATAGCTTCCATGACATGTCTTCTTGATGTATGTATGCTTATTTTATCATGAGGTGCTCTGTAGTGAGTGCATCGAGCTCACGAAGGTGCCTTCGTAATTATGTCAATGCCATGTTTTGTTTGCTGAAATCTGTTAACGAAACTTGCTATGTTTACGTGGGTGCCATCATATTTTCTGGTCCTTTTTGGCTTATGGTCAGTAAGGGACTTTTGATCTATGCGTTGAGTAGATTCATGCCATGCCTTATTTTGCTATTATAAGTTCCTGTAGCATGTTGATAACCTGCTCTGAACATTGCTCCGTGATGCTGTTTATGCCATGTCCAGCCTGATAATTTTTTTGCACTTTCTCCATGCTTGTTTGAACCTGTTATGATGTGATTTAGCCGTAGATCAGTGTTCCTCTTTTGTAAAGCATCTCCTATAGATCACTGCCATATGTTTTTTTATGTTGGGGTGATGTAGCATAGTTTCTTGTTGCATGCTAAGTAGCATCATGCTGTTAATCGCAGCTTTGTGCCATTCTTTTCCTGCTTGCTATTTGCAAACCGTGCATCCGTTCCCGGCGATCTTTATATCGATTTCAACCGAAATCATCTCATCTTTCCAGCGGCATACTTGGTTTGCCAAGTTGATGCCTTGTTCATCCTTTTTCCTCCCGAAGCACGCATATGCATTGCATATCACATCTCGCATATCATGACATGTATTGCATCATGTTGCTTGTGCATTGCACCATGATTTATTGTGGTTCCTTGCTTGTGTTCTTGCTTTGGGTAGAGCCGGGAGACGAGCACGTGAACGAGGAACCTGTTGAGAACGTTTACGAGGATCAAGCCTTCGACAACTCTGAGAACTTTGCAGGCAAGATGACCATACCTTCGATATCACTTCTATCTTTGCTTTGCTAGTTGCTCGCTCTTTCGCTATGTTAGCTCTACCTGCCATTGTTTATCATGCCTCCCCATTGCCATGTCAAACCTTTAACCATCCTATCCTAGCAAACCGTTGATTGGCTCTGTCACCGCTTTCGCTCAGCCCCTCTTATAGCGTTACTAGTTGCAGGTGAAGATGATGTTTGTTCCTGGTCGGAACATGGATATTTTGGGATATCACAATATCTCCTGTTTAATTAATGCACCTTATATACTTGGTAAAGGGTGGAAGGCTCGGCCTTATGCCTGGTGACTTGTTCCACTCTTGCCGCCCTAGTTTCCGTCATACCGGTGTTATGTTCCTTGATTTTGCGTTCCTTACACGGTTGGGTGATTTATGGGACCCCCTTAACAGTTCGCTTTGAATAAAACTCCTCCAGCAAGGCCCAACCTTGGTTTTACCATTTGCCACCTAAGCCTTTTTCCCTTGGGTTTTCGCGAGCCCAAGGGTCATCTTTATTTACCCCCCGCCCCCGGGCAAGTGCTCCTTCGAATGTTGGTCCGAAATGAGCTGCCTGCGGGGCCACCTCGGGGAAACTTGAGGGCTGGTTTTACTCGTAGCTAGTCTCATCCGGTGTTGCCCTGAGAACGAGATATGTGCAGCTCCTATCGGGATTTGTCGGCACATCGGGCGGCTTTGCTGGTCTTGTTTTACCATTGTCGAAATGTTTTGTGAACCGGGATTCCGAGACTGATCGGGTCTTCCCGGGAGAAGGTCTATTCCTTCGTTGACCGTGAGAGCTTGTGATGGGCTAAGTTGGGACACCCCTGCAGGGTATATAATCTTTTGAAAGCCGTGCCCGCGGTTATGAGGCAGATGGGAATTTGTTAATGTCCGGTTGTAGATAACTTGACACTTGACTTCATTAAAATGCATCAACCGCGTGTGTAGCCGTGATGGTCTCTTCTCAGCGGAGTCCGGGAAGTGAACACGGTTTGAGTTATGCTTGACGTAAGTAGTTTCAGGATCACTTCTTGATCACTTCTAGCTTCTCGACCGATGCGTTGCTTCTCTTCTCGCTCTCACTTGCGTATGTTAGCCACCATATATGCTTAGTGCTTGCCGCAGTTCCACCATATTCCCCCTTACCTACCTTTGAGGTTAAATAGTCTTGATCTCGCGGGTGTGAGATTGTTGAGTCCTCGTGACTCACAGATTCTACCAAAACAGATGCAGGTGCCGAGGATACCAGCGCAGATGGCGCAACCGAGCTCAAGTGGGAATTTGATGAGGCCCTTGGTCGTTACTATGTATCGTTTCCAGATGATCAGTAGAGGTGCCCAGTCGGGACGATCGGGGATCTGTGTAGCATTTGGGGTAGTCTTCTTTTATTTTGGTTCCATAGTCGGACCTTGAGTGTAATCTGGATGATGGATGTTTATTTATGTATTGTGTGAAGTGGCGACTGTAAGCCAGCTATGTATCTTTTCCCTTATGTATTACATGGGTTGTGCGAAGATTACCTCACTTGCGACATTGCTTTCAATGCGGTTATGCCTCTAAGTCGTGCTTCGACACGTGGGAGATATAGCCGCATCGAGGGCGTTACAAGTTGGTAATCAGAGCCATCCCCGACTTAGGAGCCCCCTGCTTGATTGTTTGCTGGTGATGTTGAGTCTAGAACAAAAATGTTTTGAGTATTAGGATTATATATATCGGAGAGTAGGATTCTTTTTACTCCTCAGTCCCTTCGTCGCTCTGGTGAGGTCTCCTGACGTAGATGTTTTGACTTTCCTCTTCTCAAATTTCACTAAAAAAAATTTAGGATCACGCGGGTATCTTGGAATCGTTCCGATGGTTTTGTGACGAGAACATTGTTCTTGGTGCCTCCTGACGTTTAGGGGTTGTGGAGTGTCCCGGGGAGTTGAGCTCCGAGGTGTTGTCGTCACAATTTTATCGTTACAGTTCTGGAATACCTGAGCTTTGCCGACATGAAAAATCTCTTTTGTACAGTTGTTGGTGAGATAACCCCCATAACCCAGTACTGGGGCGAGCTCGGGAGTATTGCCATAACTCGTATAACGGATGCTTTTCGAAGGTTGAGGTACACGATTTCTGAAGGTTTCTTGGTTATGTGTTGACGGATGGATACAGCTGGATGTAGGGATTGTTAGTTTGGGTGAGATATATTGCTTCCCCTGTATCCCCAACACCTGATTGCATAACCAGAAAGTTTCGGGAGTTTATAGGTGGGATTCAAGTAGCTCTAGCATTTCTTCCGCAGATATTTGGTTTGTGATTGGGTAATCCTTACCACTTATTTGTTCCAGTTGTACCTTGTTTATTTCATTCATCAATCTCTATTCAAGTGGCTTCTCACCTTAATGGACGTGTGATGTTTGCTTTGGAATTCACTCGTTCATCTTTATTCGAATGTTTATTGTGAAGACTATAGGTTGCAATTTCTATTCGTTGATTAAACTTGTCTATCTGTCTATCAAGATGCTAACGGATGTCACCCTCTTCAGGATGGCTCCGCCAACGCGTCAGAATTCGGAACGCAATGATGAGAGTCAGGCGAACCCTCCACCTCCACCTCCGCCTCCGGAGGCATGGCAAGCTTTGATGGCAGCCTCTAACGCCCATGCTCAGATGATGATCCAGCTCATGCAAGAGCGCAACCAAGGCCAAGGCAACCAAGGGAATCAAGGTCAAGGGCAGTTCAATCATCAGCCTCAGTTTCCAACCCTCAACTAGTTCCTGGCAAATCAGCCGAAGTCTTTCAGCTATTGTGTCGAGGCCACAAACGCCAATGATTGGCTCGTGGATATCAACAAGCATTTTGAATGCAGCAATGTCAAGCCTGAGGACTATGTCAAGTTCGCTTCTTTTCAGCTCAAGGATCAGGCAGCTGATTGGTTCCAGCAATACAAGGATTCCAGAGGTGGTCGAGTGATTACTTGGACTGATTTCTGTCAGGACTTTAAAGCTCACCATATTCCTACCAGTGTTGTTGAGAGCAAGCGAGAGGAGTTCCGCAATCTCAAGCAAGGCAACATGTCAGTGTACGAATACAACAAGCAGTTTCAGAAACTTGCTCGCTTTGCTAAGCAAGATGTTCTAGATGAGAAGAGTATGATCTATCAGTTCAGAGGTGGCCTTAGAGAGGATCTGCAGTTAGCTCTCGTTCTTATTGAGCCTACTCAGTTTGATCAATTCTACAATATGGCACTCAAGCAAGAAGGTGCTCAGCTCAAGTGTGAGGCTTCTAAGAAGAGAATCAGGGATGCAGTGCAATCTTCTTCTTCCTCACAAGTGGCAGCTAAGCAGCAGAAGTTTTATCTTCCTCCTCCTCCGTTTCGTCAGCCTTACCAACAGAAGAACTCAGGTGGCCGTGGATCTTCCCACCCACCCAACCCAAGCTATCAGAACAAGTCTCAGCCTCAAGCTTCAAAGTCAAATGCTCCTTATCATCGTCCGCTCTCATAAGTGACTTGCAACAAGTGCCAGCAGAAAGGTCACTATGCAAATAAGTGTTTCAATCAAAGGCGCCTTCCTCCTCCTCCTGTGAGATCTTCAAGCAATGCAGTGGTCAAGCATAATCCAAAGTCTGCAAAGGTGAACATGATGAATGCAGCTTAGGCAGAGGATTCTTCAGATGTGATAATGGGTAATCTTCCTGTTAATGATATTCCTGCAAAAGTCTTATTTGATACTGGTGCATCGCATTCTTTCATGTCATATCCTTTTGCATCGAAGCACAATTTTGACACAGAGGAATTACCTAGAGCTATGCAAGTTATTTCTCCAGCTAAGCGTTTGAGCTCAAGCATGATGGTTCCAAATGTCGGTATCAAGATGGGCGACTATAAATTTCTGTCTTCTCCAATTGTTCTTGGCGATTCTGATATTGATCTAATTCTCGGGATGGACTGGCTTTCTAAGCACAAGGCTCAGCTTGATTGTGCTGCCAGGCAAATTCAATTGACACACCCTTCTGAGGATGTTATCATCTATGCTGCTCGTGATGAAACCATTCGGTTGTTTTCTCTCAATGAGAAGGGCGAGTTGGATGCTATTTCTCAAATTCTAGTCGTTTGTGAGTACCAAGATGTCTTTCCAGAAGAGCTTCCGGGTATGCCTCCTCATCGGCTAGTCGAATTCGTTATTGATCTTGAGCCTGGAACTAAACCTGTTTGCAAGCGTCCTTACAAGCTTGGACCCAAGGAGCTGAAGGAATTGAAGAAGCAGCTCGATGAACAAGAGCGTCTGGGTTTGATCAGACCGAGTTCATCTCCATGGGGTTGTGGAGTTCTTTTTGTCCAGAAGAAGGATGGCACGGACCGACTTTGCGTCGATTACCGTCCATTGAACAAGAAGACAATCAAGAACAAGTATCCACTTCCCAACATCAATGAGCTTTTTGAGCAACTCAAAGGTGCTAAAGTATTCTCCAAGCTTGACCTTCGTATGGGTTATCATCAGATTCGCATTCGTGAACAAGATATCCCCAAGACAGCATTCAGAACAAGCTATGGTTCTTATGAATATACTGTCATGTCTTTCGGCCTTGTCAATGCTCCTCCAACATTCTCTCGCATGATGAACTTTATCTTCAACCCCTACACCAATGAATTTGTTCTGGTGTATCTCGATGATATTTTGGTCTTCTTCAAGAATAAAAAGGATCATGCCAAACATTTGCGATTGGTGCTCGACAAGCTCAGAGAGCATCAATTCTATGCGAAGTTTTCCAAATGTGAGTTCTGGCTTGATGAAGTTCTTTATCTTGGTCACATCATCTCCGCCAAGGGAATTGCTGTTAATCCAGCGAAGGTTTCTGCAGTTCTGAATTGGGAACCTCCTCAGAATGTCAAACAGCTCCGCAGTTTTCTCGGTCTTGCAAGCTATTGCCGAAGATTCGTTGAGAACTTCTCTAAGATTGCAAAGCCTCTTTCCAACCTCCTCCAGAAGCATGTCAAGTATGTCTGGACGCCTGAGTGTGACTTCGCTTTCAACACCCTCAAAGAGAAGCTAGTCACAGCTCATGTCTTAACTCCTCCTGATGAATCCAAGCCATTCGAAGTTTTCTGTGATGCTTCCCTTCAAGGTCTCGGTGCGGTGTTGATGCAAGAGAAGAAAGTTGTGGCCTATACCTCTCGTCAATTGAAGCCCAACGAAAAGAACTACCCCACTCACGATCTTGAGTTGGCAGCAGTTGTCCATGCATTGATAACATGGAGACATCTCTTATTGGGAAGGCAAGTGGACATTTTCACCGATCACAAGAGCCTCAAGTATATCTTCACTCAACCCAACCTTAACCTCAGGCAAACTCGATGGGTCGAAATGATTCAAGAGTACAATCCGAGTATCGAATATACTCTTGGCAAGGCGAATGTGATTGCAGATGCTCTGAGCAGAAAGGCTTATTGCAACAGTCTAATTCTCAAGCCGTTTCAACCGGATCTTTGTGAGGCTTTCCGCAAGCTGAATCTTCAAGTTGTTCCTCAAGGCTTTCTTGCCAACCTCATAGTCTCTGCTACTTTGGAAGATCAAATTCGTGAGGCACAACTCCTGGATACCATGGTGAAGAAGGTGAAACGTGGTATTGACAAGGGCATTCCCAAATACAAGTGCTATCGCTTGGATGACAAAGATACTCTTTTCTTCGAGGATCGAATTGTGGTTCCAAAAGGCGATCTGAGAAAAGTCATCATGAATGAGGCACACAATTCCCTCCTATCCATTCATCCTGGAAGTACAAAGATGTACCATGACCTCAAGCAGTCATATTGGTGGACTCGAATGAAGCGAGAAATTGCTCAATTCATGAATGAATGTATTGTCTGCAGAAGAGTGAAAGCAGAACACCAAAGACCAGCTGGTGTCCTCCAACCTCTTGCTATTCCGGAATGGAAGTTTGACCATATCGAGATGGACTTCATGACTGGTTTTCCTAAGTCCAAGTGTGGAAATGATGCTATCTTCGTTGTCATTGACAAGCTTACCAAAGTGGCTCATTTTCTTCCTATCAAAGAATTTATCACAGCAGCTCAGCTGGCAGAGCTATACACCTCCAGAATTGTCTCATTGCACGGCATTCCACAATTGATATCTTCAGATCATGGAAGCATCTTCACTTCTAAGTTCTGGGACTCCTTTCAGACGGCCATGGGCACCAACATTCGTTTCCGCACAGCTTTCCATCCTCAAACAAGTGGCCAAGTCGAGCGAGTCAATCAAATCCTTGAAGATATGCTCAGGGCTTGTGTCATCTCTTTAGGTATGAACTGGGAAGATTTTCTTCCATATGCCGAGTTCTCCTACAACAACAGCTTCCAAGCGAGTTCGGGCAAGGCCCCATTCGAAATTCTCTATGGCAGAAAGTGCCGTACTCCTCTCAACTGGTCTGAGACAGGTGAACGCCAACTTCTTGGCAATGACTTGATCACAGAAGCCGAAGAAATGTGCAAAGTCATTCGTGAGAATCTCAAATCCGCGCAATCGTGCCAAAAGAGTTACTATGATAGCAAGCACCGTGATTTGGCTTTTGAAATCGGAGACCATGTCTACCTCCGCGTCTCTCCAATGAAAGGCACTCGTCGCTTCGGTATCAAAGGGAAGCTTGCCCCTAGATACGTGGGTCCTTTCAAGATCATTGGTAAAAGAGGCGACCTCGCCTATCAACTTGAGCTTCCATCCAACTTTGCAAACGTGCATGATGTGTTTCACGTGTCACAGCTTCGCAAGTGCTTCAAGACTCCTGAGCGCACTATCAACTTTGAAGAGATCGACCTCCAGGAAGATCTCTCTTATCATGAGCACCCCGTTGCTATTCTTGAAGAAACCAAGCACAAGACTCGCAACAAGTCAATCAAATTCCTGAAAGTGAAGTGGTCACACCATTCCGACTGAGAAGCCACCTGGGAACGCGAGGATCACCTCCATTCCGAATATCCAGAGTTCTTTCAGTCCTAGATCTCGGGATGAGATCCTCTTGTAGTGGTGGAGTGTTGTAACACCCCGGATGTAACTTTCCATCTTTGTAACTCCAACTCTTGCCATTTTCGGCTATGTGATATGATTTTCCCTCCGTGGTTGGTTTTTGTCTTTTGTTTTGCATTTTATTTATGTCATGCATATCATATCATGTCATCATGTGCATCTCATTTTGCATACGTGTTCGTCTCATGCATCCGAGCATTTTCCCCGTTGTCCGTTTCGCATTCCGACACTCCCACATGCACCGGCGCACCCCTCTTGTCTTCTTTCGTGTGCGGGTGTTGAACATTCTCGGAATGGACCGAGCCTTGCCAAGTGGCCCTGGTATAGCACCGGTAGACCACCTATCAAGTTTTGGGTCATTTGGAGCTCGTTTGGTACTCCAACGGTTAACCGCACTCTCGCAAAGGCCTCTTTTAAGTTGCAGCCCAACACCCCTCCAAAACAGCACAATAACCCATCTAAGTCACTTCCATGCTCTCTGTCGTCGGATCACGATCGTGTGGGCGAAAACCGCACCTCATTTGGACACTCCTAGCTCCCTCTACCTATAAATATGTGCACTCCCCCGAATTTCCGGACGCAACCCTAGTCTCCCCGCTCCCCTCGCGCCGCCGGACGAAATCCGGACGGCCGGACACGTCCGCCCGCGCCACCGGACGAATCAGGCCGCGCCACGTGGCAGGCCGCGCCCCACATCGCCGCCGGCCACGCCAGGCCCGCGAGGCCCGTCCCCGGCCCCCGCGGCCCGCGCCTTCGCCTCCCGCGCCCGACCGGCCCGCGCGCCGCCGGCCGCCCGCTCCTGCCCCGCCACCGCGCCCCTCGACGCCGAGCACCGCCGCCTCTCCCTCAACCACGCTGGCAACCGCGCCCCGGCGAGCCTCCGCCTCTCCCACGATGCCCCGGCCTCCTCCCTCACCTCCGGCGTATAGGAACTCCGGCGAAACCCTCGATCTGGATCTCAGATCCAAAATCGCTACGGTTGACTTTCTTCTCCCCTGTTTTTCAGTCATATTCTGCCATTATTTTGTTGCATCTTCATCGCATTACATCTTCACACCCATTGCTCCGTTTTGGGCGTGTGATTTACCGAATTGTTCGTCTCAAAGAGTACATCATTTCATTCCATTGCATCATTTACATTTGAGCTCATCTTGATGCCCGAAATGCTGTTGGAAGAGGGCTTCATAATGTTAGTTTCAGATTCTTATCAGAATGAGCTCTTTTGTCATTTTTTCCATGATTGATGTGTGCATCCTATGAGGTTGATCCCTAAATGTGTTTTGAACTAGGCTATGTCTTCTTTACAGAGGTGCTTCCCATGTATTTTTGTGATCAATGTGGTGACTAGCACAAGCATGCAAAGTAGGCTTCGTGATTATGCTGATTTTAGTTCCTATTCTGCTGTAATTTTGATGCCATGTAAACATGTTGCTACAGAGAGATCCATGCATAATTTGAGATACTTTAGTAAGGGTGTTTTGAACACATGGTTATTCTCTATCCATCCATGGTCCTGGTTGCAATTATGGAGTAGTCTAGCATATCATTTTCGTGCTCTACTTTTTCTTAAAAATGTTTCCTGGCAGTTTGTTTACATGTTATTCAATTTGGCCAAGGTTGTTGTAGTTGGTCCGGATATGCTATGATGTTGTTTCTTGCCATGTATAGCTTCCATGACATGTCTTCTTCATGGATGTATGCTTAGTTTATCATGAGGTGCTCTGTAGTGAGTGCATCGAGCTCACGAAGGTGCCTTCGTAATTATGTCAATGCCATGTTTTGTTTGCTGAAATCTGTTAACGGAACTTGCTATGTTTACGTGGGTGCCATCATATTTTCTGGTCCTTTTTGGCTTATGGTCAGTAAGGGACTTTTGATCTATGCGTTGAGTAGATTCATGCCATGCCTTATTTTGCTATTATAAGTTCCAGTAGCATGTTGATAACCTGCTCTGAACATTGCTCCGTGATGTTGTTTATGCCATGTCTAGCCTGATAATTTTTTTGCACTTTCTCCATGCTTGTTTGAACCTGTTATGATGCGATTTAGCCGTAGATCAGTGTTCCTCTTTTGTAAAGCATCTCCTGTAGATCACTGCCATATGTTTTTTTATGTTGGGGTGCTGTAGCATAGTTTCTTGTTGCATGCTAAGTAGCATCGTGCTGTTAATCGCAGCTTTGTGCCATTCTTGTCTTGCTTGCTATTTGCAAACCGTGCATCCGTTCCCGGCGATCTTTATATCGATTTCAACCGAAATCATCTCATCTTTCCAGCGGCATACTTGGTTTGCCAAGTTGATGCCTTGTTCATCCTTTTTCCTCCCGAAGCACGCATATGCATTGCATATCACATCTCGCATATCATGACATGTATTGCATCATCTTGCTTGTGCATTGCACCGTGATTTATTGTGGTTCCTTGCTTGTGTTCTTGCTTTGGGTAGAGCCGGGAGACGAGCACGTGAACAAGGAACCTGTTGAGAACGTTTACGAGGATCAAGCCTTCGACAACTCTGAGAACTTTGCAGGCAAGATGACCATACCTTCGATATCACTTCTATCTTTGCTTTGCTAGTTGCTCGCTCTTTCGCTATGTTAGCTCTACCTGCCATTGTTTATCATGCCTCCCCATTGCCATGTCAAACCTCTAACCATCCTGTCCTAGCAAACCGTTGATTGGCTATGTCACCGCTTTCGGTCAGCCCCTCTTATAGCGTTGCTAGTTGCAGGTGAAGATGAAGTTTGTTCCTGGTCGGAACATGGATATTTTGGGATATCACAATATCTCCTGTTTAATTAATGCACCTTATATACTTGGTAAAGGGTGGAAGGCTCGGCCTTATGCCTGGTGACTTGTTCCACTCTTGCCGCCCTAGTTTCCGTCATACCGGTATTATGTTCCTTGATTTTGCGTTCCTTACACGGTTGGGTGATTTATGGGACCCCCTTAACAGTTCGCTTTGAATAAAACTCCTCCAGCAAGGCCCAACCTTGGTTTTACCATTTGCCACCTAAGCCTTTTTCCCTTGGGTTTTCGCGAGCCCAAGGGTCATCTTTATTTAACCCCCCCCCCCCGAGCCAGTGCTTCTTCGAGTGTTGGTCCGAAATGAGCTGCCTGCGGGGCCACCTCGGGGAAACTTGAGGGCTGGTTTTACTCGTAGCTAGTCTCATCCGGTGTTGCCCTGAGAACGAGATATGTGCAGCTCCTATCGGGATTTGTCGGCACATCAGGCGGCTTTGCTGGTCTTGTTTTACCATTGTCGAAATGTTTTGCGAACCGGGATTCCGAGACTGATCAGGTCTTCCCGGGAGAAGGTCTATTCCTTCGTTGACTGTGAGAGCTTGTGATGGGCTAAGTTGGGACACCCCTACAGGGTATATAATCTTTTGAAAGCCGTGCCCGCGGTTATGAGGCAGATGGGAATTTGTTAATGTCCCGTTGTAGATAACTTGACACTTGACTTCATTAAAATGCATCAACCGTGTGTGTAGCCGTGATGGTCTCTTCTCGGCGGAGTCCGGGAAGTGAACACGGTTTGAGTTATGCTTGACGTAAGTAGTTTCAGGATCACTTCTTGATCACTTCTAGCTTCTCGATCGACGCGTTGCTTCTCTTCTCGCTCTCACTTGCGTATGTTAGCCACCATATATGCTTAGTGCTTGCCGCAGTTCCACCTTATTCCCCCTTACGTACCTTTGAGCTTAAATAGTCTTGATCTCGCGGGTGTGAGATTGCTGAGTCCTTGTGACTCACAGATTCTACCAAAACAGATGCAGGTGTCGAGGATACCAGCGCAGATGGCGCAACCGAGCTCAAGTGGGAATTTGATGAGGCCCTTGGTCGTTACTATGTATCGTTTCCAGATGATCAGTAGAGGTGCCCAGTCGGGACGATCGGGGATCTGTGTAGCATTTGGGGTAGTCTTCTTTTATTTTGGTTCCATAGTCGGACCTTGAGTGTAATCTGGATGATGGATGTTTATTTATGTATTGTGTGAAGTGGCGACTGTAAGCCAACTATGTATCTTTTCCCTTATGTATTACATGGGTTGTGCGAAGATTACCTCACTTGTAACATTGCTTTCAATGCGGTTATGCCTCTAAGTCGTGCTTCAACACGTGGGAGATATAGCCGCATCGAGGGCATTACAGACGCTCCGCTGCCGGATCCAGTCCGGATCGGCCTTCCGGAGTTCAGCAGCGCTCCTCTGAAGAAACGCCTAAGTTGGCGCCCACGGAGCCCTCAACGAGAAGATGATAGGAGCGTCCATTACTTGATGGGCCGGATACGGCTGCTAGCCCATTCCGGATTAACCATGATCGGAGTCATGGCCACATGCATTATGCGTGGGGTGCAGCCGATCCAATATAGGGGCCACCCCATGTGGGACTTCAACGGAGACGACGACACCACCCGTCACGGCCGCAAGGGACCAGGCTCGGCCGACGATCTGGTGAAGATCCTGTCCGGCTTGTACAAGGGGGAGAAGGAGGACTTCCTCCGCACGAATCTTCTGAAGAGATTTTCCATGAACAACCCTCGGAGCTGGGTAAGCGGTCGCATGCATATCTGATCCGTGCCTTTAAAAGCAACTGTCTTATTGTATGATTTTGACATAGGAACTGCGTCGGGATGTGGAGGGCATAAAAAGCCCAGCCCCACAACCCGAAGACCCAGAAAGGTCCCTTGATCCGGCCTCCGAAGAGGATCCGGACTTAGCGGTGGAACTGATTGACGGGGTGTACCACCAGCTCAGCATAGATAATGCTTTAGTCGCCATTATGGCTGACTACCCCGGTTTGTGTCCCGCTTCCCCGGTGAGTACGACTGAAGTCCTGGTGCCGTTACTTCTTTAATGCTTAGTTCTGACCACCATGCACCAATGGTGTTTGACAGGAGGCGCCTTTATGGCAGGAAGTCGAGCCCGCGGCGACCGGCCAACAAGGGCCAGTCCGGCCCAGCAGGAGGAAGAGGAGTGCGATGCGAACTGAAACATCACCGCAACGGTACAGAGCACCGCTATTTTTAAGGGAAGGATTCCCAGGAGGTATATTAATGCTCATAACTTTTCCAGAAAGAGCCCTCGCCGGACAGTGTCCGGGGAGGTTGCCAATCAAGCCTCCGCCAGCCATGCTCCAACGCATGGCCCGGGAGGGGAGGCGAATACAGGGCATGAGTCGGACGCTCCTCCGACAGAGGATGCCGACAGGCTGTCCGCCACCCGGTCTGAGGTGGAGAGTGCCATGAATCACAGGCGTCGCTGGACAGTTCTTCGTGACGCATGTTTCTCCCTGGAGGCGTTAAATGCCTTTGATGCGGGAAACGCGCACCTCCGTGCCGCTCAAGATGGGTTAACCAGAGCCACGGAGCAGTATGTGAAAGACATACGTGTAAGTAATTTTAATAGTTATATATGCCAGTAGCCCCCGAGACTTAAAATAGTTAAAATAACTGATTTAAGGATCAATTTTTATGCAGGATCTTACGGAGAAGTATACCTATCTATCCCAGGAGCTCCAAGAGTGCAAGGCCCAACTTGAGGCTGCACTGGCCGCCACAGGGGGAGCCACAAAGACCCCCGCTGGTAAGACGTACTTTGAAAAGATAATTAATTAACAAAGTGCAGCGTGAATCTGGCAATAATATTGTAGAAGGCGCCGGACTAGATCCGAACAAGCAATAGCTACTGCGTCAGCTAAAGGCCGGCGAGAGGGTGCTTATGAAGGTGCAGCAGGAGAGAAACAAGCTCCAAGATGCCCACACCCAGCTAGGAGAAGAGCTAAAAGGTGTTCGGGCCCAGCTGTCTGGCTCCGTGAAGGAGAATTAGCGGCTTCGTTGCGGCATTTATAGTAAGTGCTTGAGCAAATTCCTTTGAAAAGAAGAATTCGGCGAGGAAGTCGATTGACAGAAATATGTCTTTAGGTGTGCTCACAGGTCGCCCTGCGGAGGAAATGCCTGGGTCAACGGGTGACCAACTTCCCGAGCTGGTGCAATTGTTCGAACGTGTTCGGCAGGCGATGAGTGGCGTCGTTCAGGCTTTATGGCCATCCGTCTCCTTACCCGAGGGCCTTGGTGAGCTTGCTAAGAAGCTCCAGGGAGCACGGCGACGCCTTCGTTTGTGGAAGATGTCAGCCTGCTGTCAGGGCACCAGGGAGGCCTGGGCCATGGTGAAGACGCGCTACCCGAAGTCTGACCCAAACCACATGGCCGAGGTCGGACCTACGGGGCCTGATGGGAAGGAGATCCCTGTGAGCTTGATGTACAGCCAAGTAGAACTGGCCGCGAAATATTTCCAACAGGACTGTAAATTAGACAGCCTGTTAGATGGGATTGAGAAGGAGTACAATCAGTCGGTTTGACGATGTAATTTGAAATGACATGTATAATGCCTTCTAGCCGGATTGTAGATCGTTTGTCTTTGCGGACCGTTTCGCTTCAACCTCGGGACCCAACAGTCCGGACTGTGTCCGAATACCCTTACGGTTATAAAAGAACCGGGGCATGCATGGAGACAAGGCGTCGGGGTCATAATTGCTTTATCAGACAAGTGCCCAACTAGTTATGTTATATTACATGGTTAGTAAGAAACATCTTCCAGGGAGAATAGTTCCGTTAAGGGTTCCTTTCCCTGGGAGGCATGCCCTAAGGTGCAATGCCGAACTACGAAAATAGCAGAAAAAGCATTTGGGGGCAGATAAATAAGTGAGAAATAAATCATCTTTCAAGTCACCGACCGAATATTCTCTTAAGAACGCTAGCTTTCGGCTTCACCCAGTCTGAGGTACACATCCGGCTGACCCGGCAGTAACAATCGCAGAGGTGCTCCCTTTACCTCCTAGCCGAACAATTGGGAACGTAGGGGTAAGCACAGGAGCCAGGCAACCCAGCTTGGCCAAAACTTAAGTCATATCGATGCATATAATGGTGAATAAAAGGTACATGCGGAAGTATGACACATGTATTGGGCGTGAAGCCCATATGGATAAACTTTTGGTAAAGAAGCCCCCAGGTATAATGAGTGCTAGGAGCACATCAAGTGTGTGCGAACAAAGCGCAAATCAGCCTATAAAAGGTATTGAAAAAAAGTGGGAAGAAGGAGGGGGACAAGAGACAGTAAAAAATATAAAAAGGTGGATGGGGGAGTGAGACGAACTCCGAGTCCGGTGTTTAGGCGTAGAATCTTCGGAGACGGGCTGCGTTCCATGGGTTCGGCTCGAGTCAGTTGTCAGATGCTTTACGTAGACGGTATGCTCCGCCGGTCAGGACTTGGTCGATGATGAAGGGACCTTCCCACTTGGGCTTAAGTTTGTCCTTTTTCTTGTCCGGCAGGCGTAGAACGAGTTCGCCGACATTGTAAGTTTTGGCCCGTACTTCTCTGCTTTGATATCTTCGAGCCTGCTGCTGATAAAATGCGGAACGAGCCTTTGCCACGTCCCGCTCCTCCTCTAAGGCGTCCAAACTGTCCTGCCGATCCAACTCGGCTTCTCTTTCTTCGTACATGCGCACACGAGGTGAGTCATGAATTATATCGCAGGGCAGAACTGCCTCTGCGCCGTATACCATGAAAAATGGTGTGAATCCAGTAGTTCGGTTTGGCGTGGTCCGAAGTCCCCAGAGTACGGAGTCGAGCTCCTCTACCCAGTGCGTGTTAGATTCCTTGAGGGACCGCACTAGTCTGGGTTTGATGCCGCTCATGATTAGACCATTTGCTTGCTTGACTTGACCGTTAGTTTGGGGGTGATAGACTGAAGCGTAATCGAGCTTGATGCCCATGTTTTTGCACCAGAGTTTAACCTCGTCAGCCATGAAGTTCGTGCCGTTATCAGTGATGATGCTGTGGGGGACACCAAAATGGTGTACTACCCCGGATATGAAGTCTATCACCGGTCCGGATTCTGCCATTTTAACCGGCTTGGCCTCAATCCATTTGGTGAATTTGTCCACCATGACCAATAAGTATTTGTGCTTGTGGGTTCCCCCTTTAAGGGGTCCAACCATGTCAAGCCCCCAGACCGCAAACGGCCAGGTAATGGGTATAGTTTTGAGGGCGGTGGGTGGCATGTGGCTCTGATTAGCAAAGAGCTGGCAACCTACGCATCGCTGGACTAAGTCCTGAGCATCTGCCAAGGCTGTCGGCCAATAAAATCATGTACGGAAGGCCTTGCCTACAAGGGCCCGGGCTGCAGCGTGGTGCCCGCCGAGTCCGGCGTGAATTTCAGCCAGGAGATTCTGCCCCTCCTCTTCGGAGATACACCTTTGAAGGACTCCGGTTGTGCTTTTCTTATAAAGTTCTCCCTCATGGACCTTGTAGGCTTTAGATCGTCGAACTATGCAGCGGGCCTCATTTTGGTCTTCGGGAAGTTCCTGCCGAATTAAGTAGGCTAGGAATGGTTCTATCCACGGGGCAATTACTGCCATTATTTCGTGAGCTAAAGGTGTTATTTCATTGGCTGAGTCGCCAATTGTGTCAGAATGGTCTGAGTTAGGTGATGCAGCTGGCTCCGGATTGTTATTTCCAGACTCCTCTTCCCATAACACGGACGGCTTAAAGAGCCGTTCCAGGAAGATGTTTGGAGGGACGACATCTCGTTTCGCGCCGATGCGTGCTAACACGTCTGCTGCCTGGTTATTATCCCGGGCTACATGGTGGAATTTGAGTCCTTCGAACCGAGCTGACATTTTTAGGACGGCATTGCGGTAAGCTGCCATTTTTGGATCTTTGGCGTCCAATCTCCATTTACTTGGGATATTGCGAGCTTTGAATCCCCGCGCACCTCTAGGCGTTGAATGCCCATGGAGATTGCCATCCGGAGGCCATGTAGAAGGGCCTCGTATTCGGCTGCGTTGTTGGAGTCCATATACATTATTTGAAGTACGTATTGGATTGTGTCTCCAGTTGGGGACGTTAGGACGACGCCAGCCCCCAAGCCAGCCAACATTTTGGATCCGTCGAAATGCATGATCCAATTGGAGTATGCGCCGTACTCTTTAGGTAGTTCGGCTTCGGTCCATTCGGCGACGAAGTCAGCCAGAACCTGTGACTTTATAGCTCGACGTGGTTTATAGGTTATGTCAAATGGTAAGAGCTCAATAGCCCATTTTGCAATCCTGCCCGTTGCGTCGCGATTGTTTATAATATCGTTGAGAGGTACTTCGGAGGCCACCGTTATGGAACACTCTTGAAAGTAGTGTCGCAGCTTCCGGGATGCCATGAACACCGCATACGCTATCTTTTGATAATGTGGGTACCGGGACTTGCATGGAGTTAGAACAGTGGATACGTAGTACACTGGTTTTTGAAGAGGGAATCTGTGCCCTTCTGTCTCTCGCTCTACGACGAGTACCGCGCTGACAACTTGATGTGTTGCTGCGATATATAATAACATAGGTTTGCCCAGGTTGGGCGCGGCCAGGACCGGATTTGTTGCCAGTATGGCCTTTATTTCTTCGAGTCCGGCTGTGGCAGCATCCGTCCATTCGAAATGTTCGGTGCGCCGGAGGAGGAGGTAGAGGGGCAGAGCCTTTTCTCCCAAGCAGAAGATGAAGCGACTTAAGGCCGCTACGCATCCGGTTAGTTTTTGTATTTGCTTGTGGTCCTTTGGAATATCCAATTGTGACAGAGCTCGGATTTTGGCCGGGTTTGCTTCAATTCCTCTACCGGATACGATGAAGCCCAAGAGCTTTCCGGCTGGTACGCCGAAGACGCATTTTTCCGGATTGAGCTTAATGTCATATGCTCGGAGGTTGTCGAATGTCACCCTCAAGTCTTCTACTAGAGTTTCGACGTGTTTGGTCTTAACGATCACATCCTCTACGTATGTCTCTACTGTTTTGCCTATCTAGGTAGCCAGACATGTTTGAATCATGCGCTGATATGTTGCGCCGGCGTTTTAGAGTCAAAAGGGCATTGTGTTGAAGCAGAATGGCCCATATGGAGTAATGAATGTCGTTGCGGCCTGGTATTTCTCCGTCATCTTGATTTGATGGTATCCAGAGTATGGGTCGAGGAAGCACAATGAATCGTGTCCTGCGGTAGCATCGATGATTTGGTCGATGCGAGGGAGGGGGAAAGGGTCCTTTGGACAGGCCTTGTTAAGGTCTTTAAAATCGACGTAGAGGCGCCAGGATTTGTCCTTTGTTGGTACCATTACTAGATTGGCTAGCCAGTCCGGATGTTTTATATCTCTGATGAATCCAGCTTCTAAGAGTTTGGCTAGCTCCTCTCCCGTTGCTTGTCTTTTGGGTTCGGAAAATCGCCGAAGAGTTTGTTTGACCGGCTTGAATCCATTTAGGATGTTTAGGCTGTGCTCTGCCAGCCTGCGTGGGATTCCTGGCATGTCTGAAGGGTGACAGGCAAAAAATGTGCCAATTTTCCCGAAGGAATTCTCGTAGTGCGGCTTCGACATCAGGACTTAATTGTGCCCCAATGGAGGTCGTCTTTGTGGGGTCCGTTGGATGGACCTGAAATTTGACTATTTCGTCTGCTGGTTTAAAAGAGGTGGACTTGGACCTCTTATCGAGTATCACATCATCCCTATCCACCATGGAGCGCAGCGTAGTTAGTTCCTCTGCCGCTAGGGCTTCGGACAATGCCTCTAGGGCCAGTGTGGCTGTCTTATTTTCAGCGCGGAGTGCTGTATCTAGATCACTGGCAAGAGTGATTATCCCATTGGGTCCGGGCATTTTGAGCTTCATGTACCCGTAGTGGGGTATAGCTTGGAAGATTGTGAATGCCTCTCGCCCTAACAAAGCGTGATATCCGCTGCCGAATGGGGCCACTTGGAACGTGACCTCCTCGGACCTGTAATTGTCCGGTGAGCCGAACACTACATCTAGTGTGATTTTTCCTGTGCAGCGTACTTCTCGACTAGGGATTACCCCTCTGAAGGTTGTGCTGCTTCGCTCGATGCGGCTCCAGTCAACATCCATTTTTTGAAGGGTTTCCTCGTAGATGAGGTTTAATCCGCTGCCGCCATCCATGAGTACCTTGGTAAGGCGAAAGCCGTCCACTATCGGACTGAGGACCAATGCGGCTGGTGCTCTAGCTATTCGGAATTTAGGTTCGTCGCTGGCGTTGAAGGTGATAGCCGTGTCACTCCATGGATTTGCTGTTGCTACTTGGTAGACTTCGGCGAGGCCGCGGATTGTTCGTTTTCGCATGTTATTTGATGTGAAAGTCTCGAAGACTGTTAATACCGTACCGGTACTGCTGGGCTGTTTGCCCGGGGCTAAAAAGCCTTCGCCACTTTTGGCCACCTGTCGTAGTATCCAACATGCTCGAGGCTGTGTGTTGGAGTGGCGCCCTCCGTACTGTGGATTTTGCAGGGTCCGTTGAGCCAGCCCTCCAGTACGGTTCCATGCCCTTTAGGGGGTTTTTGCTTTTTGGTTTTAACCCCGGTGCTTGAGTATGGCACACCCTTTTACTTCGGACTAGGGTTGTAGTCAAGGCCGGACTGTCCCAAAACCTAGTTTCGGTGTTCCTGGCACTCTCCACCGCACAATATTTTTGTACGATGGTCGCTAGGTCGACGAAGCATGTAACTTCGCAATGACTTATGGCGTTCATAATTCCCTTGTCCGTGCAATTGTTGTAGAAAATTGAAATCGCGCTTTCTTCGCAGAGTCCTTTATCCTGTTCATAACCAGGAGGAATCTGGCCCAGTAATGATGTACTATTTCATCGAGCTCTTGCCGTATTCGAGATAGATCGCTCATGTTTGGGTGGGCGGGTGGAATCAAGTTCGGAACCCCGCCCGATCTGAGGCTCAAAGGCCAAGAAGTTTCCGGATTTGGAAGCTTGACTTGCTGGATGCTTTCCAATGAATCTAGTCCGATGCTTGACTCTAAGTTCAGTATTTGATTAGCATCCGTCCCTCCGCAGGAATCCGGCTTGGAGGGATCGGGAATCCGGACATAGTTGGTTTTCAACGTAGAAGAAGGGTTGCCGCATTGTCCCTCTACCACGACAACGTGGTGGGTAGCCTGAGGAGAGTTAATCTCTCTCAGATCGGTTTTAAGCCCAATTTGATCATAGTCTGTAGCGACTCCCAGTGCGGCGATGCGATCCAAGAGCTCGTTTACAGAGGAGAGCTCAATCGGATCTAACTGCTCGGCGAATTCCGAGCTGACGTGAAGATCGCTTTTGATGACCTGAGAGGTTATCATCGAAGCGGTGGCCGAACAGGCGGTCATAAGAAAACCACCTAGCGGACAGTTTGGCCGGCGGCCAAAGCTCCCTTGACGACGGTGCCATCTTTAAAGACGGGAAAAGGCATCCTTGCTGATTGCGACAGCACAGAGGAACTCTCAATGAAAGCACCAATGTCGGTGTCAAAACCGACGGATCTCGGGTAGGGGGTCCCGAACTGTGCGTCTAGGCGTATGGTAACAGGAGAAGATGGACACGATGTTTTTACCCAGGTTCGGGCCCTCTTGATGGAGGTAAAACCCTACGTCTTGCTTGATTAATATTGATGATGTGGGTTAAAAGAGTAGATCTACCCCGAGATCAAGGAGGCTAAACCCTAGAAGCTAGCCTATGGTATGATTGTTGTTCGTCCTATGGACTAGGGCCATCCGGTTTATATAGACACCGGAGAGGGCTAGGGTTACATAGAGTCGGTTACAAAGGTAGGAGATCTACATATCCGTATCGCCAAGCTTGCCTTCCACGCCAAGGAAAGTCCCATCCGGACACGGGACGAAGTCTTCGATCTTGTATCTTCATAGTCTTGGAGTCCGGCCGATGATGATAGTTCGTCTATCCGGACACCCCCTAGTTCGGGACTCCCTCAGGTGTTGAAGTAGCAGACGTAGCAGGCTGCAGGAGCCGATCTTCACGAGCCCCTAGGCTTAGGAGCCTCGGGGGGCTCCGGAGGCGCCGGTGTCTCCTCGCGAACCATCTCCATCTCTACCAAGACTGTGGAACGCCTGGCCTCCTGAGCCTCCAGGATGCTCCTCATGAGGTGCTGGCGGACCGCAGCTGCGTTCGGCAAGCTATAGGGCATGCGAACGTAGCTATGGGGTGGGCCTTCGCAACGCCCCACACATGAGGGCCAGAAGCGCTCCTGAGAGGCAGCTCGGTTGAGCCCTGGGATGTCGATGCAGACGCGCAGCCCGCCATCCTTGCCTGGATGGGGAGCTGCGGCTGGTAAGCGGCGGCTGCCACTCATGACTCTTGACTCCTGCAACTCCTGTGTGACCTGACTGACGAACTCCTGAGGGTTTGGCCCTCCTCGCTTTGCTCCTTCCTAAGGGAAACATGCTCTGAAACATGCCTCCAAGTGGCGCCCAAGCGCCTCCCTCGTGACCTTAGCAAGGTCGGTGGCCCTCCATGGGTGAGCCCCCGAGCCCTGCTTGAGGAGGGCGCCGGGCGCGCCTCCCTATGTGACAGAAGGAGGTGCCCCCTGAGCAGGCGCAGACCCTGAGGGGCCTGCCTCCTGAGGGGTCGGGCCTGGCAATGTCTTCTTCTTCTTGGGAGCGGCTTCGGGGAGCCTCCCGCTCCCGCGATCTGGGTCTTCAAGTGATGCGGCCTGAAAAGCTCGTTCCAGGGAGCACACTGTGTCTCTTTCTTCACAGGGCACCGTGATGACTCCACCGCTTCCTGGCATCTTGAGGACATTGTAGCCGTGATGAGTCACGGACATGAACTTGGCGAGAGCTGGGTAGCCGAGGATGGCGTTGTATGGCAGGCGGATGTGGGCGACGTCGAAGTCAATGAGCTCGGTGCGGTAGTTGTTGCGGGCTCCGAAGGTGACAGGGAGGCGGACCTGCCCGATTGGGACTGTGGAGCCGTCGGTGACTCCAGAGAAAGGCTTGGTTGGCTGAAGCTGATCGTAAGGCACTTGGAGATTGTTGAATGTCTCTACGGACAGGACGTTGAGCCCTGCCCTGCCGTCGATGAGGGTCCTGGTGACTTGCATGTTACTGATAACTGGGGAGCAAAGCATTGGGAGGACTCCGGCTGTGGCCGCGCACTTGAGCTGATCCGCTGAACTGAACGTGATGGCGCATGCCAACCACCTGAGGGGGCGCGTGGCTTCAAGCTTGGGGAGGATTGCATTCACTTCGCGGGCGAACTGCTTGAAGATGCATTGAGAGGCTGGGGCCTGAGCTCCGCCCAGGATGCAGGCGATCACGCGTGGCTCCTGGAAGCCCCTAGCCCCCTCATCCTGATGATGGTCCTCGATTCTCCTTGGCTGGGAGGCAGTGGAGGGAGGCATGCGTTTCCTTGCGGGCGATCCTCGCGAGGCTGATCCTGCCAGCGATCCTCGCGAGGTCGGTCGCGCCACCCTTGGCGAGGGCCGCGGTCTTCCCAGCGTCCTGCGTTCCTTCCTCCTCCTCGGCCGTAGCCACGATCATTGCGGTCGGGGCGCCAGCCGACCCTTCCTTCTCACACGGCTCTGAGCTCTTGGCATTCGTTGGTGTTGTGGGTGTGGAGGTCGTGGTAGACACAGTACCGAATGCCCTTGAAAGACTCGGGCTGATCTCTGCCCCGCTTGGTGTCTGGTTCTGCCGCGAGCACGGCAGCCCCCTTGCGCTTCACGTCCTTGGCCTTGGATTTCTTCTCTTCTGGGTCTGCGGCTGGCAGCTCAAGAAGGGAAAGGCGCCCTTCCTCAGCCCTGGCACACTTGGTTGCCAGGTTGAACAGCTCCAAGGAAGTGCACAGATCTTCGTGCATCGCCAGCTCCTCCTTCATCTTGACGTCACGCATGCCGTCGGAGAAGGCTGAGATGATGGCCTCCTCGGTCACCCTGGGAATCTTGAGTCGTGCGCTCTTGAAGTGCTGGATGTACTTCTGCAGGGTCTCCCCTGGTTGCTGCTTGATGCGGCACATGTCGCTCACGGCAGGTGGCCGGTCACGAGTACCTTGGAAGTTGGCGATGAAACGGGTGCGCGTCTCGTCCCAGGAGGAGATCGTGCCTGGGGCCAGGTTCAGGAGCCAGGTGCGGGCCCCGTCCTTGAGCGCCATGGGAAACAAGTTTTCCATGACCTTCTCGTCCCCGTCGGCGGCTTCGATGCCCAGCTCGTAGAGCTGGAGGAACTCCGCAGGGTCGACCGTGCCATCGTAGAGAGGAGGCAGGTCCGGCTTGAACTTGTAGGGCCACGCGACGCTGCGCAGCTCAGCCTGCTGTGGCCACGGGAGGCCTCTGGTGATGAGGAGCTTGGTCTTGCGGGCCCCCATGCGCTGCAGCTGCGAGCAGCGCGGGGTCTTGGTGCGCCGGAGCGGGAGCGTGGTCGCGACGGACTGGAGCAGGGAGCACTCGGGCAGCTTCTTGGGGGCGAGGAACCTCTTGGCAGCTCCGCTCTTGCTGCGCTGGCGCCGGACGGGGTGGGTTCCATCTAGGGGCCACGTGCCTTGGGGCCAGGGCGCCTTCTTGAGGGGGAGGCGGCTGAGGCACCCCCAGAGCTTCATTGCCCGCGCAGGGCGGGGCGCGGTGCAGCAAGAAGGACGGCGTGGGGGAGCCCCCTACGGCGCGGACGAGCTCGGCGATGTGGTCGAGCCATTCTTCGTAGACGTCATCGACCGGGTGGTAGCGCAGGAGCTCGTTTGCTGTGATGAGCGCAGCCCGAGCCTCCATGGCCGCGTAGGGCGTGCGGGACAAAGAACCGGCCGAGCCGAGCGAGTGAGTGGCAGTGCGCCGTCTCGCCTCATGGACGGATGCTGGGACGATGCCTACTGCTCGTTCCCAGCCGGGCCGGTGGCGGCGTTGACGGCGGGCGATGGGGAACGGTGGGGGTGGCCGCCGATGGGGGCCGTCTGGGCGACGTGGGAAGCGAGAGCGGCTCGGCGCTCGGTGGGGGCCCGACGAGCGTCTGACATGGACGTGATGGTCGGTGAAGAACAGGGCGGTGGAAGATAAATTCTGGTGCACCCCTACCTAGCGCGCCAAATGTCAGATTTTGGGTTCCGGCAGACCCTCTAGATTTGAACACTGGGGTGCGTGCGGAGATTTAGCCTTCTACCTACCTGCACCTCACCTCCTCTCTATGAACTAAGCAATTGAAGGAACAACACAAGAGACACAGAGTTTATACTGGTTCAGGCCACCATTGTGGTGTAATACCCTACTCCAGTGTGTGGTGTGGTGGATTTCCTCTTGGGCTAATGATGAACAATACAAGGAAGAACAGCCTCGCGAGGGTCTGTTCTTGGCTGGTGCGATGAACTGCTATGGGGAGTTCAGTCGCTCTCTCTACTGGTTTCTAGGTGAGGATCCGATTGATTTCTCGATGCATCTACCTTGTGGTGGCTAGTCCTATTTATAGGCAAAGGCCCAGGGCCTCTTCCCAAATATTGAGCGGGAAGGGCGCCAACAATTGGCCATTTTGAAGGGGAACATCTAGTACACTTATCCTGACTAAAGTTGGTCCTCGCCTGCCAAAGTCTCTGGTGGTGACGCCGGCTTGGGCTCCATGATGACCTCCATCCTGCCGTTCTGCTGGTCTTGGTCTTGTTGCACCGAAATGGATGCCTTTGCTTGATGCTCTCGCCTGCGCTTGCTCCCTTTGCACCAAAGAGGAAAGAAGGACACTGTGCGGGCTGGCTCCCGCCTGGCGCCCTTGGTCGTCATGGCTTGCGTCATGGGCACCTCGTGAGGTACCCCGCCTTGATCTCTCTGCCTCCTCACGAGCTAGCCTGACGAGGCCGTGCCTGAGGAAGCCTCCTGTTGTCCGCCCCGCGAGGCTTGGCCCCTCGCGAGGGTCCTGAGCTCGTGTTGATGAAGATGGGCCATGCTGGGCCGCCCCTTGAGCCACGCCGCAGGCCGCAGGCAGGCAAGTCTGGGGACCCCCGTTACCAGAACGCCGACACAAGCAACACCAGGACCCGACAGGCGGGCGCGGAAAGAACGTGGCCCCAAGCACCCAAACACAGAAGTGCACCCGGACATTGACTTCGGAGCCAACAGAGAAAGTCGCCAAGCACCCCAAGGTTGCTCCTCCAAAGGCTCGGAAGACTCTACCGAGGATCAAGATGGATGTCCCTGTTGCCTCAGGGTGAGCATCTTTCTTGTGCTTATCTCTGCCGACTGATTCGTCTATTTTGACCGAACTGGTCGTGTACCTTTCCAGCCCAACCTCTACCACGACTGACATGGATATTGACAAGGCTCCAGGAGATGAGGAAACCGATGACGCGACCACCTCCCGAGCTGGTAAGTCCGCTCGACCAAAACTTATTTTGTCGATTGAGTTGTCAGTCAGTTGAATTTCTGATGTTTTTCTTTTCGCTGCAGCTCCACGAGACATCGTCGTGCTTCCTGATGATGATGAAGAAGAAGTGCCTCTAAAAGAGAGGAGGAGGTGAGGCAAGGGATGAAGCGGGAGAGGGCTTGAAGTTCAAAACCCTCAGTCGACTCCGGTGCTTGAGGCGGTGGTCGAGCGATCCGGAGATCTGGTTCGGACCAACGTCACATTCGCCAACCCGCTGACGACTGATCATTCGTCAGGGTCGACTGCTCGGGCTCCTGCTGCTCCAGTGCAACTCCACACATCTGACCTAGTGGCTGCCTCGGCCGCCTTGGAGCCATCACTCTTTGCTGCATACCAAACTCCAGATGACTCGCCAAGTGCTGCCAGGGAGGCTCTTCGCCAGGTGTCTTGTTATGGAGCAGGTGAAGGTGATGCACGAGACCAATCAGGTGGCCTATAATGCCAGCACCGCTCTGTAGACCAATGTTAAGGCTAGTTATCTCCCGACTAAACTTTTGAACGCTGCCCATATGTGCATCTACTATCATGGGTCTATGTTTCATATCCGATCACCCACTGGGGTGTGCCTGCTTTAGAGTTTAAGAGGTCTTTCACTCCACTTGACTCATGCTGAGTCGAGTGTTTTGTCCGAACCAGTGGGGGCACGCAGAGTGCACCCATTGGGTGTAGTCCCCGAGACCACGGTCGACTGCTGGCAGTCGGCTGAGGTCTGAGACTCTACTTCTTTTTTTTTGACTCACGCTGGGCAAACCATGCTGAGTGTTGATCTAAACTAGTGGGGGCACGCTAAGTGCACCCGCTGTGTGTAGTCCCCAAGACTACTGTTGAATGTTTGATTCTGCAGTAGTCTTAGAGTAACTTTCACTGTCATTGTCTTTTCTTTTTGTCAACTGATATATCTCTTTCGCTGACTGCAGAGGTCTTGTGATCTTGGGGCTCAACTTTCCGAGTTGAACAAGAAGCAAATAAGCCTCAATCTTGATCTTGAACTGGCGAAGAAGAACATCAAGACTGCTCAAGAAGAAACAGCCATCATGAGAGGTAACCAATCGACACCTGTCTACCTCGTGGCTCGTGCCTTTCAATGTTTTTTCTTTCAGTCTCTTTTAACCGAGTGACTTCACACGAACAGATGTGCGTAGTGAAAACTGTCAGCTTCAAGCTCGTCTGAAGAGTGTTGTTTCTATAGAGAAAATGAAGGAAGCTCTGGAGAAGAAGGATCTGGATCTTGCTGCTGCTCAGAAAGAGGAGCGAGAGAAGACAGCGCTTGCGGACAAGAAGCTCGCTTTGGTTGGCAAGTTGGAACAGGAGAACTCGAAGCTGAAGACTGTCATCTATGAAGCCAATAGGGAAGTTGAGCAACTGAAGAAGGACAAGGAGAACCTGACCAATGAAGTCAGAAGCCTCAAAGCCAAGACGGGCGAGCTGGAGTCCTATCTGGGACAACTTGCTGCAAAACTGGTCCTGAAGCTTGAAAGTATCATCATTCGACTGGTTAGTTGCCGTTGATTGGAATGTCTTGTTATATTGTCGACTCACTATTTTTCCTGATTATGCAGAACTTTGCCAGGACTTGGAGGCTGAGATTGGGCGGGTCGAGACCATCAATTGTCCTGTGAAAGATGACGTTGCGATGAACTTGTTGCGGTTGGAATCACACATGGACAATGATGTTGCTTATCTGGCTCGACTAAAGGCGGCAATGACTCGGGTTGATGCCGAACTCTAGCCTTAGGCGGAGCTTTCACAAGATCTTGAGTCACTGATGACTCGACTAAATCAGATCCCTGGCCGAGTGCAGGAATGGAAGAAATCATCCGCTCCCTATGGCGCTGACGTTGCCCTATCATTGGTCCGAGTGCACTGCAAAGACGTCAGAGAAGACAAGCTGGCGGCCCTCAAGGTTGTGAATTCTAAGAAGCACACCTTCCAGTCCTTCATGGACACCTTCCTTGAGGCTGCCACTCGTATTGCAGACAGCATTGACCTTGACAGCTTCTGTGATCCAGCCAGCCCTTCCCCTGATGAGTGACCGAAAAACATTATGCTTCACCTTTATTTGCCTCGGAATGCCGAGTGATTTTGTAATCGCTGAAACTCCTTATGGCCTGACGCTCGAGCACTTTAATCCGTGGTCTGGAACCTTTGGATTTATCTAAACTTGGTTTATCTTTGAATATGTTGTGTTTGTCTTCGAGTGGAACTTGTTCTTCACTCGGATTAGTTCTTGTACTTTTGATGCAGCTCTGAGGAAGAGGCCGCAGTCGACATGTACCTCATCTTCCTTGCGGATCGGGCTGGCGCAGCTGTTGGATGAGCCCTTGGCAGCATTGATCAACTCACCAGCGAGGCACTCAGTAATGGTCTTGATGTTCCTTAAAGCAGTTCGCCTTGGCATCAGCTCTTGGATGAGCCCTTGGCAGCATTGATTAGCTCATTAGTGAGGCACTCAACAATGGTATTGACGTTCCTGGAAGCGGTTTGCCTTGGCAACACGCTCAATCTCGTCCTTCGTCTTGATGGCGCAGCTTTGAGGAGGAGGTCGTAGTCGACGTGCACCTCACCGTCCTTGTGGATCGGGATGGAGCGTATGGCTATGTCCTTGAGCGAGAAGATCGGTTTTCACTCGGAATGTATTTTCAAACTTTAGGCGAGTACTAGACTGCAGCTAAGCCCCCGAGTAGGAGGATCACTCTCTGCTCGGTAGGATTTTTCAAACTTAGGCGAGTACTGGACTGCAGCTAAGCCCCCGAGTAGGAGGATCGCTCACCACTCGGTAGGATTTTTCAAACTTAGGCGAGTACTGGACTGCAGCTAAGCCCCCGAGTGGGAGGATTGCTCACCACTCGGTAGGATTTTCCAAACTTAGGCGAGAACTGGACTGGAGCTAAGCCTCTGAGTGGGAGGATTGCTCACCACTCGGTAGGATTTTTCAAACTTAGGCGA